>NC_085138.1:92933265-93163265 GCF_035046485.1 Aedes albopictus | reverse complement strand
AAGACCAAGACCAAGACCAAGACCAAGACCAAGACCAAGACCAAGACCAAGACCAAGACCAAGACCAAGACCAAGACCAAGACCAAGACCAAGACCAAGACCAAGACCAAGACCAAGACCAAGACCAAGACCAAGACCAAGACCAAGACCAAGACCAAGACCAAGACCAAGACCAAGACCAAGACCAAGACCAAGACCAAGACCAAGACCAAGACCAAGACCAAGACCAAGACCAAGACCAAGACCAAGACCAAGACCAAGACCAAGACCAAGACCAAGACCAAGACCAAGACCAAGACCAAGACCAAGACCAAGACCAAGACCAAGACCAAGACCAAGACCAAGACCAAGACCAAGACCAAGACCAAGACCAAGACCAAGACCAAGACCAAGACCAAGACCAAGACCAAGACCAAGACCAAGACCAAGACCAAGACCAAGACCAAGACCAAGACCAAGACCAAGACCAAGACCAAGACCAAGACCAAGACCAAGACCAAGACCAAGACCAAGACCAAGACCAAGACCAAGACCAAGACCAAGACCAAGACCAAGACCAAGACCAAGACCAAGACCAAGACCAAGACCAAGACCAAGACCAAGACCAAGACCAAGACCAAGACCAAGACCAAGACCAAGACCAAGACCAAGACCAAGACCAAGACCAAGACCAAGACCAATTCCTCATATTTGAAAACGACACAATTTTTCGACACAAGCTTAGTAAATCACAATATTGCTGAATCGATAGCTATTATATTCTTCTCCAACATTGCCACGAGCAATCAAAAACTGGCCCATTTTTTCCCCCTCGTGAAGTTTTCATTCGATTCCGACCGAAACTCGCCTTCCAAAATTGGAAACTTTGCGCAATGGAAATCTTATTTTCACAATTCAATATCCGCAACCAGAGGGATGTGCCACCAGCACACTGGCACACATACTTGGGAATCGCTTTTTCCCCGGCTCTCTACCGTGGCGAGTCACTACTTTCCAAACGTCTGAACCTGAACTGGAGAATGCCCGAAGGGGGCCAAGGGAAACTTTTACGAAAACGATTGCCCAGTTATCTTTTTCCTCTTGAGAGTTTATATTACTTTCGCCAGCTTCTCCGAGAGGAGAAGCGCAAGCCCCCGGACACGAAAGGGGAATTGGAATTTTAGAAATAGAAGTAAATCAAATTACGAGAATGATGTATTTTCGTCGGGATTGCTCCGCCCGGTCGTCAAGGAACATTGGGAAACGCTTGTCAGCCACTTTCGCCACACCTTATAAAATATATGGGAAAGCATCGAAGAAAATTAACAACTTTATTGGACTTTCATTGGCCTGTCACGAAGGCCATCGCCGCCATCACCGCCGCCGGGTCTTGCCCTCGAATTGACTCCAACCGATGTCCAACAAAGTTCATCGACAAGATTTATTTAATTTATTCAATCACTGGGAATTACCCACCAAGTGAAAAAGTTTAATTTCGAAGCCTCCTTCTTTCGACGCAGTTTTCTCCTAGGGGTGTGCCGCCGCCGCCGGGGACCATAATCTCTAGGTCTAACTTTTACGTCTTAGGTTCTCATTAAAAGTTCTCATTGGAAAAGAAAAGTCCCTCTTAATAGCCAGGCTCAGCAAACAGAATGAGGACACGGAGAATGGCGACGGTGGCACAAGTCGAGGTACTCGGAACACAAGGAATCGACAACCCGCCTACATGCTGTGCAGCAAATGACCCGACTTTACTACCATTCACCCGAGAGAGCCCAAAGAAATTCGTGGGTTGAGCTTGAAATAAACAGGAAATTGTTTCAGCTTTTTTTTTCAGCACTAACAGGTGGATGACCTTGCTCGCCCTGCCTTCCGACTTGATCCAATGAGCCCAAGATGGTGTTTTAGTGGATTTAGAATTAATAATTTACAAGAACTAGTGGATATATCGCAATTTGAACGTGAAATCTCGGTCATTAACGGTTAAAAACAGATAGAAAAACAGATAGATCTCTTAACCTTGTCCGACAAACTTTTAGCTTTTTTCTACACCGTGCTTTTTAAATGGACGCTGGGTACCCGGGTACCCTGTCGGCCACATAAGGGTTAAGCAGGGTGTTCAACTTCACTTAACTTAAAACGAAGAAATTTAGTGCTCCTTTTATCATTTTTTTTTCCAGAATCCTTGCAGGATTGCCTAAAATGATTTCAGCAAAAAATTCCTCAAAGTTTCCTCCAGGTATCCCTTTAGAATTTATTACAATATATTATGTATATTTCCATATATTTATACTTATTTCCTAGGATTTTTTCCAAAGATTTCTTCAGCAATTCCTCCAGGAATTCTGCTTTGGTCTTCTTCGGGAGTTTCTCGAAAAGTTTCTTAAAGCTAGTTCACGTGCTTCTTCAGAATTTCCTCCTGGGATGTTTTTTTAGAAAATTTCTTCAAAGATTGTTACAGAAGTTCATGCATGTATTCGTTCATGTATTTTTCCAAACATTTTTTGGAGGAATTCTCCCACGAATATTATCAGAATTTCCTCCAGGAGTTCTTCTTCGGAGTTTCCTTCAAATATTTCCCCAAAAGATGCAATCGCAGGAAAAATTTTCACACAAAGAACTTAAGATTCTTATAAATACTACTCTAGGCTTTGGGAGTTTAGAAACTTTTCCACGAACCCTTTTTTTTTTTTGAATATTTGTTGGAATTTCTCGAGAGGTTTTTTTCTCCAATAATTGCTTCTAATATTCAGGATTTAGTAAGCATTTTAATAAAAAATCTCTTTAAATAATTATCAAGAAATTCTTATAGACATTCCTCTGAGTTTACACCACAGATTCCTCCTGGTATTGCGTAGGATTTATTCAGACCTTATTTCAGAAGTTTCTCCGATGTTGGTTTAGGAATTTCTCTAAAGATTATATTTTCCTACTACATATTCTTTCAAAGATTATATTCCAACTTCATGTTTTTTCGGCTTTCTGTCACAGAAAAAGCGTTGATTATCTCAAATCATTGCCTACGTTTCGATCCTGTGGATGGGATCTTCATCAAGGCCTGTTTATTATGTAAAAAGGGGGGGGGGTGCTCTTAAGTTTATCGTTTTCAACATTTATAAGCAACGCTTTTTCTGTGACTGAAAGGCGTTAAAACACCAAGTTTCCGGAAAACCCAGTCAGTCCCTGTATGAAATTATAGTCAAAAATTTCTCTAGACAGTACTTCAGAGTTTTTGATTCAAAAAATTATTGTAAGAATTCAGAGCTATCTCCAGGAATTTCTTCAGAAAGCCTCCAGATAAACTTCAAAAAACTATTTAGAGATATCTTCAAGAATTCCACCATTTTTTCCTTTGAAATTTCACAGACATTTTCAAAAGATAGCTTCAGATTTTTTTACAGATCTGCGAAGCCGCCAGAAATTCTCCAAACAATTTTTCCTTGGAAATACTTTCATAACACAAATGTGTCATGATTTTTCTAAGAAATTCAAAGGTTTGTTTTTTTGTCAGTATTAACGAGATTTTTAACCCTAGGCTAGTACATCTCGGGACCCACGTTTTACTTCCCTTCCGAAGGAAAAACCAACATTTTGTGAGTATGTCGGGAGTGGGATTCGATCTCAGGTCCTCGGCGTGGTAGTCAAGTATTCTAACCCCCACACCAGGTCAGCTCCACTCAAAGGTATGTTAAGGAGCTTTTTTAAGTATTCCCTAAGGCATTCCTCCAGGAATTTCATCAAGGATAACTCCAGAATTTGCTTTTTCAAAAATTTCCTCTAGGGAGTTTTTCAGGGATTCCTCTAGACAATTCTCCAGGTATTTCTTAGGAAATTCCTTCAGGGACACTTTGAGAAATTCCACAAGTCCCGAAGAAATTTCTCAAGAGATACTTGGAGGAATATCTTGGAAAAATTTCCAAAGGAATCTTTATAGTATTTTCAAAGAAATTTGTAGAGGAATTCCTGAAAATCTTCATGGATGAAATTTTCAAATTACGCCTTGCTGAAATTCCTGAAGAAATCCCGAAAATTCTGAAGAAGTCTCTTGAGATACATTCGGAGGTAAGGGCATACAAAGCAGAATTTCTGAAAGAGTCCCTGAAGAAATTTCATGAGAATCTCAGGAAGCACTTTTTAAATAAAATTCTAAATGAGTATCTGAAAAAATCCCAACGAAATTCATCTAGGAATCACAGGAGGAATTTGTTATCAAATTTCAGAAGAAATTTATGGATAAACTCTTAGAGAAGCTCTTGGTGGAATTCCTAGAGAAGTTTAATGAATTTTTTTTTGAAAAATTCCCGGAGATATCTTTTTGTAAACTCTTGCAGGATTTTCAAAAGTAATCCTAGAGCAATGTGTGTTGCTTGTTTTTCAAAGAATTTATGTATACATACTTTTAGAAATGCCCAGATAAGCTTCTATGAAGTCCCCTAGTGAATATGTCTTGAGAAAATTCCAAAAGAATTCTTATAGAAATTCCTAGGAATTATTTCTGTCTTAAAGAATCCATGGAGAAGTTATGGGAGCTGTCTTAAGAGGAAATTCTAGAAACATTTCTGAAGAATTTTGAAGAAGCCACTTCCAGAACTCCAACAGGAATCTCTGTAGAAATTCCCGCTTGAACCACTGAAAGTAGTAATGCAAGAGCGAAGAGCCTCTGGACTAATTCGTGCATGATTTTAAGGATGAATCCCTGAAGAAATTTCTGGTCATATTCGTGTGGGAATTCTCATTGGAATACCTAAAGCAATTCTTAAGCAAATCTCTAGTGGCCTTTTTGTAGCAATTTAAAAAGGGTTCGCTAGCATCGTATATGTAATTTCTTTGAATCGTAAAAATCGTCGCTTCACATCTTATATAGATGTCACTTTCTTCGACGCAACGACTTGTGGCGGCTCATTTTCACATCGACATGTTTTCGAAACTGGAGAAACACGGAGTACATCCGAAAAGGGCTAAAGTTATCAAAAAAATCAATATTTAATTAGTAATATCTTCTAAACGGTGCATCTTAGAAGAATGATACCGAAGTCCTTTTTGCTTGTAAATTTGATGTACTTTCATAAAATTAGGGCGACAAACTTTTTTGACTTTTCTTAATAGCTTTTTTTTTGAAAATTGTAATTTTTCAAAACATTTTTTTTTTTTCATTGTGACCTATTTTTCTCCAGAACAACCCACTGTGCACTAGATAGCATTTTCAGTCAGCTATAACATAAGGATAATTAAAAAATTATTGACATGTAACTTTTAAGGGAAAATATATATTTTAGCTCAAAACGCAAAAACCAAACTTTTTTTTACCGTGTATATTTTCTTCATATAGCACCAACAGTTGTCTAAAACTTCGACGAAGACACCAAACCGATCGGACAAACTGTTTTTGAGATACAATTTTTTGAACATATCATGTGCATTTTTCATAGGCCCCTTCTCATAAGTAAGGCCAGATTCAAAATGGCGAGCCAAGTATGCAAAACGGCGTTTCTGTTCCCCAAAAACTTGTATGCAAGGTTTCATGCAATAGAGTTAATAAACTATAGAGGACGAATGTCGCTGGCGTCGCCACCGCAACATCTCTTGCTAGAGAAGATAGGGAGGGATATAAGTGTCAAAGCGAAAAAGTATGCAGTTTGACAGATAGATACCCGACATGTTTCGGAACGAGAACAAAGGGAACAGCAGCGACATTCGTCCTCTATAGTATATTAACTCTATTTTTCATGCAAACCAAAAAATACAAAAAATAAAAAAACTAGAAAAATTTCCCACTCATTCGTAAATTGCTCATCTGTGTGTTAACCAATCGAGCTATGAAATACTACAATAAAATAAACCAAAATGAGACTACCAGAAACATACGAGGAACACGGACGAGGAAAAAGTTTATTATTTTTATCCGTTCTTGGCCCCATTCGTCCAAGTGTGCTTTTCTTTTCTGATCGGAAAATATAATGAAAAAATTCTTCAGTGTTTAAGTTTACGAGAATTATTCTTAGATTATAACAATAATTTATTCTACACTAATGCTATAAACAATACAATAATCACAGGAATAATCATGAAGTTCCATGCCATTTCACATGGGATGATCAATTGTTCCACAACTCAATCCTACAAAAAATGTAATTAAACTTTTGAACATCATTTTCAAAATTGGGTTTCATTTGCTATTTTTTTCTGTCCGGGTAGTGTCTCATTCGAAACTGGGATAAATGTTTTTTTTCTGGTACAATTGTAACGCGTTGTACCATGATAAACCGGATTAGGTACTTCTGCATTTTATTCTGTTTCGGTTGATGGATGAATGCATCATACTAAGAGGCTTCATCAGAACCAAATCCTGGAATAAATTCTCACACAGTCAATAGTAACCGATAAATCCTCTTATGCAGGGCAAACCATACTCTGGATGTGAAAATGAAATTTCCTTTCGTTACGGATTGGTATTTTTCCTTGGTGACATACTGGGTCATTCCATCCGATCCCCTCAGGGCGCTTAGTGTCGATGGAAATGATTTATGCGTTCGATGTGTGTGCGTTCGTGGTGTACCAGCAATAATCCATTTCCATGCTTGGTTGACCGACTAGCGAATATTTACTACCAGCCCGCCGCCAGAGCTGAAGTTTGTTTTTCGGTTGGGAGGAAAACAACATCAACGAGACGAACTGTGCGTGAATGATTGAACGCAATCAAATGAAGTCCTTTCCCGCCCCAGGGGAATAAAGTGGAAGAGCCACACTGTTGTTGCCGAACTTGGTCTCAATAACATCACGGAAGTTGGAAATCGTGAGACAAAACACGAAAAACTTTGCACCAGGCGTAAAACCAAGCCAAAAGTTCGACTTTGGCGGCAAAATTGAACAAATCAGTCAGTCAGCGACAAGAGACTTGGTGGGGAAACTTTTTCCTCCGAAACTTGGAACAACAGTCTTGCTTGACAGTCTTCCCCCAAGCTCACTCAATTGTGATGATTTGTCGCGGTTTATTGGGGTCTCGATTCACTAAAAACACGCTCAGAAAACCGTTCTGATAAACGTGAACAAACAAACGCAAATATGAGAACAAGCAAATATACACCGTGAACTGGAACTAGTTCTAGCTGTCAATACGGGCGTTCTCGAAACCGTGACATCTAGTTCACGGTGTACATTTCTGATTGTTGTTATCGTTGCTATGCATAGTTCCCGTTTGTTCCCGTTGCCGTGATTGGGAGTGCACGTATATCGGAACGGATTTTTTTGCGTGAAGTTATTCACCAACCAATGGCGTTTGGCTGTTTCAATCCAACTCAATAAGCGTCATTTTAACATGCCACGTTCCCATTGCCAATCGCTGAAACGCAAATTAAAATAAACCAAATGGGATATTTTTTCGCTTCCATTTCGTGGAAGAGATAAATCACATAATCAATATCCTGATGTGTACGCCGACTGACTGAAGCAGGCTTTCATTGCTGCTAAATTGAGCCAGGCATTCAGGCTGGAAATTCGACATTGAGCCAAGTTCCACACATTATATCAAATGGATTGCCGTTTCTGGCGAACACAGCTGTTATCAAGTGTTTCCAACGATTGCTCGGCTTTGATCCTCCGTTGGATTGGATATCGATTGAAACCATGGAAGCTTGAAGCTTGAAGTTAAACAACTTACGGGTGGGAGGTTCTTACTTACGTGTCGATTTCAGGATTGGAATTAATTTGAGCTGAAACAGTCGATATTCCATTATTACTCACAATGGAGTTTACTCAAGGACTAACTAGTATAGTACTATAATACTGAAAGATATCCGGGGCCCGTGGCGTAGTGGTCACACGCTCACCAGTATTCCTCGATGAATTCAATCTGGGGTTCATTTAAGGATTCCTCCCAGTATGTATTGCCAAATGGATTCATCTCAGGATTCCTTTAGGGATGCATATCGGATTTATTTTTCCAGGATTCAAAGAGGATTTCATCCAGGATTCTTTCAATCAATTCCTCCCTCAGGATTCCGTCATTGATTTTTTCAGATTTTCCTTATGGGGTATTTCCGGAAATTTCTTTATCAATTTTTATCCTGAATATCCGTCAAGGTTTCTTAAAAAAATATCTCGACCGGAACGGGAATCGAACCCGCCGTCTCCGGATTGGCGATCCATAGCCATAACCACTAGGCTAACTGGAGACTCCGGAACGTGAAAAGCTATGCAAAATTATTACAAATTTACTAAATTTTAAATTATTTAAGTTTAAAGTTGAATAAATCTTAAGAAAACGCCTGAAAGTAGGCTATTCCATACTAAATATGTTAAAACTTCCGGAAAAGTACAATTGCATGCATAAATTTCAATATTCAAAGGTCTTTTTATGACGAAATCGGGTTTAGCGAACACTTGGCAGCTAGAAACATTCATTCGAATATTCATTACATTTGCGATACAGCTATTGTAACATAAGTTTGAAAGTGTGTTTAAAGTTCGCCTGACAAGCATTTTTGGAAAATATTGAATTTTATACAGAAATATGTGACTAATTGCCTGTAAAACATGTAAACTCATCATTCAATAACTCTTGACCCAGATGATGAACATTTTTCTTACAAATTGTTTTAAGTTTAAAGCGTTATTATCAACAAACAAAAATGGCCTCCTCGTCGATCAATTTCACCCGAAATCACAGTACTTAACACGATTTTCTTTTTACTAACAGGTAACAAGCCCAGGTTTATAATCAACTTCTTCGGAATTTTCTTCGCCAATCATTTTAGGTATTTCTTATTTTTTTTGCATTTTTTTCCGGAATTTTCTTCGAAATTTCCATTGGTAATTGGTAAAAATAGCAGAAGGAATTGCCAAAGACATTTACGAAAGAGTTCCAATTCTTTCGTAAATGTCTTTGGCAATTCCTTCTGCTATTTTTCGGAAATTTTGGTAATTCTTGATAAAATGTCTTCATCGATGCCATTTGCAATTCCCTAGACAATTTGTTTGAGGAAATTTTCGACAGTTCCTTTGTGAAGTCTTTCTGTAAATCCTTTGAGTTTTCTTCGGACAATTTCTTCGGAAATTGTTAAGCACTTGGAAGTGTAATGTTAGTGGCACGATTGGTATTGTTGCTTGTAGACATTTTTAGGGAAAAAATCGAGCCCTAAAGAAGGTCCCAATGAGGGCCAAAACATTGGCGAAGATTTAAAAGAATCTACGCAAGGTTTCATTGACTGTTATGCCGCAAAATGTCTCCATTGTTTAGTAATGATTTAAAAAATTCAGCGGTTGATTTCGGAATGCCTTCGGTAATTACTTCAGAACTTGCTTCAAAAATGCGTAGAGGGATTTCATCTCCAGTTCCCTTGAAAATTTCTCAGGAAAAACTTTTGGAAACTTGTTTCTGATTTTTTTTCGATGCTTCCTTTGGCAAATTTCAATGAATCATAAATTGGTGCAAGTTTATAATACGCAAGTGACCAAGCAATATTCGGAACCATTCTGGGGATATTCCGGATTGATATGAGGACACGGGGTTTGTCAAAATGGCCAAAAGCGATTTCGTATGCTATTGTGTTTGTACCTTCGATTTTCAGCAAATTTTTTGTTGCGAAAAATGAAGCACAACTGCGATATCGCCGGGGCCCGTGGCGTAGTGCTTACACGTTTGCTTCATAAGCAGATGGTCATGGGTTCGATCCCAGCCCTGGCACTTTCGTCAGTTGCTCTTTCCCCGAGAGCAGCTGGCACTGCCCGAGCAGAGGAGAATATCAAAATGATAACTACAAAATCACATAGCCTGTTATTATATCTTGTTGTGTTATCATTGAATTACCAAGGTATAACTTTGCAATAACATGTTTTGTTGGGCAATCTTATTTTGTTATGATTAAGCTATTGATATACATCCATTAAATGACATTTCAATAATATGTTTTGTTATTGAACAAGTTTGGTTATGTGCTATTGAGAGTGTACATACATTTTGTCATAAATAACACAACAATATTGTTATGTTTCGAAATAAAGACTAAGAACTGTATTAAAAACAGCATTGAAAATTATTATGTCTTCATATTAGTATTTTTTATTGGAAATATGTACTGCGTTAATCACGTTATCAGTTTGATGTCATAAATTTTTGCTTTTGGTAATAACTTTTGAATATCAAAATTTGTTATTGAAATATTGTAGAAATTCACTGTTATTAAATTGTTATTGAAACTAACAAAACATGTTATTGAATTGGTATACCAGGAACATTTTTTTGTTATGAAATTTGTTATTTTGCCGCTTATGACAGACAAGTTAATATGTTATGCATATAACATTAAAATATAAAATACAAGTTAATATGTTATGCATATAACATTAAAATAACTGATTTTATTACTCAGTTATTTTGCCGAAAAAACATATTTTATTTTGCTGTTGTTATTTTCTTCTGCTCGGGTGACCCTTTTCTGAGTTCATGGCTCAAATGAAGCCGGATACTTGGACATCGGTGAACGGCAACCTATAAAGGACCCCCAATCGAACTGGAAACAGGAACAGCCAACAGCCACACATTAACATCCTCGTGCTCATCATTCTACCATGATAGGGTAGCAAGTGAAAGCAGCGCAGCGGCAACCAGTTCGATGTAGTACAATTAAAATAGAATATATTTAGGCGCTGTACAAAGTGTATGTACAGCTACCAATGGATCATTGAAGCCGACTTTTCCGCTACTCACCGCATCAAAACGAAAGCGCCTCCATATATGGACGGTAACACAGTGACAGCAGTCGAGTTACGTCAAACACACAAGGCTACGGTGGTGCTATCTGTTCATTTCATAGCGGCCGTTTTAGGTATTTTAGTGATCCATTGGAATCGCTCACGCAGTGCGCTAGTGGACAATACAGTTGTAAATTAGGTTAAGTGATGGAAGAATAAAACTGCGATATATTGATTTAAATAACTTGACCCATCCGGATCACCGTGACAGATCCCACGGGGCCTCATTAGGGACACTTCTGGTTTTCAACATAAACACGCCGTGCGGCATATCTATCTTCATGATTTCGAATGAATGAGTAAGAAACGTTAGAGTGAAGTATCCATCAACTAATATGGCCACCCCGGAACCTGTGCTGGATAAGTTCCCCGGGGTGTCATCGGGGACATTTCTGGTTTGCAACAAAAACATGCCGTGCGGCGTATCAATCTTCCGAGAGAATAGGGCAGAAAAGATAGACTGAAGTGTGTATCAACTGATATGGCCGCTCCGGAGCACCTGGAACAGGTTCCGCGGGGGCCTCTCAAACACAAAAATCACTTTTAACCAATTTAGCACCCCCTCCCTCTGACCACAATACATTATGGAATATTTCCGGAATGGTTCTGGATAATACATGGCTACTTGAGTGTTATAAACTTGCATCAATTTCATGTCATGTATTTTTTCGAACATATCTGGAGGAATTTCCTCAGATATATTATCAGATATTTTCCGAGAGTTTTTGGGAATCCTCCAAATATTCTTCCAGGAATTTCTCCAACTCCCTGGGCATAGCGTATCATTGTACTTGCCTCACAATATACAAATTTATGCAATGGTAGGCAAAGGGAGCCCTTCAATTAATAACTGTGGAAGTGCTCAAAGAACACTAAGTTGAAGCGGGGCAGGCCAAGTCCCAGTGAGGACGTAGAGCCATAAAGAAGAAAAAGAAGAAGAAAGTGGTTGACTCAGGAGGAAAACATATTTTCAACACGATCAAAAACATTTCACTGAGTGATCAATTTCACCCCGAAATTTAATTTTTTTAGAATTTTTTTGTTTCAAATGATATTTTTTGTAACCAAATGATTTGAACTAGAATGTTTAACCTCGTTGACTGATGAAAATCATGGTCGTACTTGTTTTAAAGCATTGAATTTAACCAAATCGATAAGTATTCAAAAATTATTCGCCAAAAACTACGAAAAGTGATCAATTTTATCCGAAATCACGGTACTGTTCCTTTTAATTTCACTAAGAATTTCCTTTGACAGATATGTATTTCAACCTCAACTGTAAGGTCGTCTTCAGTGTCTGGTACATGACTCGAGTAATTACTAGGAGATTTCTCAAAGTAATTGCCATAGAAATTTCTTGAAAAATTGTCCAGCAAATTTAAATATAATTTTCCAATAAGGGTATGCGGTATAAACAAATAAAGCTATGTTCACTTAAAATCCGGAATCATGTCACATTTTCTAGTGGCGCTCTCAATGAACATAATCATCATTCTTTTGCAGCACTCTGATCATACACTAATCCTCTTTAAATGGTGAAAATTTCATCGATTTTCTTCCAACGAGTGAAAAGTTATTGTTTAGGTAGGTAGGATAATTTTTGTTTGTGGCACAGCAGTGGAATTAGATCTAATTCGTACGTAAGTGATCCAAAGATCTCACAAACACTAGCAAAAAGCGAATGCGTATGTTGATTTTAACGAATGAGAAGCAGAGTCGAGGAAATACAGCTACTAGTCGATCAACCACCAATAGGATAGGTTCGAATCTTTGCAAAAATACAAACCTCAGAACACAGTTTGCTATTCCCAATAAAATCGTTCTTCGCGCTAAGTTGTGTCTTGCATGCTAGCAACGTCGCGTGTGATACATATTTGTTGCAGTGATACGAATTGCATAACTCTGGCGAATACATAGATCTACCGTAGATTGGTGTGGACAGGTTATTCCCCAACAGTTATTTCAGATTGAAGACAAGAGGAGGAAAAAAATCTTGCACAAACACGTTGAAAATTTAGCGTGGTCAGGTGTACGACAGTCGCGAAAAATGTTAATATCGTCAAAACCATTATGTGTATGTGCACAGATGTTGTTAACCATGGCATAAGGAAGTGTCCTCGGAAGAAAAAAGCTTGGGTTCATTGATAAACCTGCTTTGAATTTGAAGATTTGGCAAGAAGTTCGAACTCTGGGCATGGTTTTTTCGCAACAAGATGATGAGAACCAATTCATACAAGGATGACAGCCTCAAGAATCGCGTGCTGCTTTTCAAAAACGCACACAAGGGATATGTAGAGGTTTTACCTATTTTGATGAGCTGCCATGACAGCCGGAGACGTTCAATGGTATCGTCACAGATGGGTAGTGTTTATCAACGAAAAAAACACTCAAATTTCGCGTTTTCTCAATTCACTGAATTGCCCCTCATTTCGCAATGGCAATTTTTCTTCGGGATCCTAGTCAGACTAGTCAAGGCACTCAGGACACTGCATAGATGACCTGATTGATGAACAAACGTGCGGAAGGGGTTGTTGCTAAAATTTACCACCGTTGTGCAGATTTTTAGAGAGGTCAACACTGAAAAAGTGAGGAAATGTGTGAAAAATAAAAATAAATCATTTCAATGATATTTTTCCATGAAAGTACAATAAATAACCTTTGTTTTGAGGGCTTCACCTTTTATGTTTGTTGTTCCTTCCCTAAGATATACGTGATTTTGTCATTCCGGATTCTAAATGAACATAGCTTTACATGTGCACGAAACCCGATTTTGAAAATATTGCTTCGTTATTCAATAAAAAATCAAAAACCGAAAAAATGAGAAAATGCTTCCAGTCTCGCTTTAAGCCTAGGCTTCCGAGCCTGGGCATAAGGGGTAAATTCCTTTGTCCCATCCCAAGAAGAGGAGCTTCGACGGAGTTACATTAACCTTCTTAGCAAAGTCACTCCCAATCTTCTGTGTCGTTTTAATATCTCATATAAAAAGGAGTGATTGGTACGAGATGTCCCCACTATATGCCTTTATTGTAGAATAATTAACGGTGCACAGTAGGCCTGGCCGATTTAATGCTTGTAATGCATCTCTGATGTGCTGCAAGTATTAATAATGACAAGAAAAATGAAAGAAGTAGTCGATTCTATTATTTTCCAGGATTCTTTCAATGAACGGCTGTATATGTGTAGACTAGACTAGACTAGACTAGAATTCCATAAATCACGGTACGTTCAAGAAGCTGTCAAAATTTTAAATTTTAACGAATCAATTTGAAATTTTGAAATTCGACAGTTGAAAAAATATTACATTTATGTGAAAAGTATTTTCATTTTTTAGGTTTAGACCGCCATCGCACCACTGTGGGCTTAAGTGGATTTTTTTTGCTAGAGCAAATCTTCAAAAAACATTTCAAATTTAATTTTCAAGCATAATTTTTGTAGACTAGAACCCAATTGGACAAAATTTTCGCTCAAAATTGCGATATCCGTACTGGTTTCTGAGATATTTGATAAAAATGTCATATTTTGGTGTTTTTTGGTTTGGATACTAAATTATGACATTTTTTTTTCAATATCTCGGAAACCAATAAAGATATCGCAATTTTGAGCAAAAATTTAGCCTAACTGGGTTCCAGAATTACAGATTTAGTCTAGAAAAAATATGTTTGAAAATTAAATTTAAAATAATTTTTGAAGGCTTGCTCTAGCAAAAAAACCACTTTAACCCTTTGCGCCACCCCCAAATATCAACCGAAATCGCTCATTTTTGTACAGCTCATTTATTTCGACTAGTAGATCACTTTCCACTTGGGATGTCAACAATTAGCCCTACTTCACTGTAATGGTTGACAAACAAACCCCCGGAAAAAAAAATCAGAAGAGATTTCCGATGATCTTTTTCAAAATAGTTACCTAATTAACTCCTCGTGGAATTCTCGAAGCAGTTTTAAGAAGGATTGAAGAAGAAACCTTCGAAGGGATGACTCCCATGTCATGGCAGATTATATTATCAAAACAGAGGTTCTCACAAGAATGGCCAAAAGAATTTCCAACAAATATGTTGAACGAATTGCAATATAATTTCCATATGAATTGCCGAGAAAATTTTCAGAGGAATTACCGCCAAAATGTTTTGCCGAAAATACAAAGTTTATGTGTTGTGAAGATTTTATCTTGGAAAATCATTCTCATATACACGAAATTGTTTTAAAGATATCTGGAAAATCTCAAAACACACCGTTCTTTAAATTACTTGCTTCGAGATTTTAATTTATCCAACATTTTGGTGTGTTCGAAAATTTCAATATTTCATGTACATTCTTGTATTTTTTCAAAGCGAATGCAAAATGAAATGAAAAGACACTACACCGTCTTCAACCAGAGGTTGTACAGACTGAACAAGCACTAACATATGACAACGGACAACACACATAACACCCAGTGGCCCAGTGGAGAATTTTCCGTTTGACGAAAAGTTTTCCCCGACTGGAGCGGGAATCGAACCCACACTCCCAGGCTTACGAATCGTCTAGATGACGCCTCTAGCCGCTTGGCCACGAAGCCCACAAATACTTAATTATTTATACTACGGCAGTAGAAATGTAAACCATTAGAAATTCAAAAATCAATTTACCACCAAAATCCCCTTGTTTACCCTAGTAGGATGTAAGGGTCAATGTGACCCATACAGGTACGCTGAACGTGCACTACACTATCGTAGTGTGCAAATCTTAACATCTTAGGAGGGTTCATCCATAATTTTCCGATAATTTTTGGATTCTTGAATTTTTTCAGCTTGAATGAAAAACTTTCATGGATTTATCGTAGTGAATCCAATTTTGGCTTCGATTAGCCGCAAGACCCTTCCGACTAAGCACATCTCATTCGATACTTTCATCCAAAGAACGATCATTACTCAACAGCTTCAAATCCCCCATCCAAGTGGGTCCAAATCTTTGACAGATGTAAAATAGGACTGTCTGACTTCCAACAGGACGAAACCCTGAGAGAGAAAACTATATAATTTAATTTAAATAAAATGATAAAAATGCAAATCAGCTTTTCATCGCAGACTTTGCCCCGAATCAAGTGGCTGGCCAATGTTGCTTTCGGATCAGTCACCCATGTCATAGTACCCAGCTACCTACACATAAGCGCCGTCTCCAAAGGAGGGACCAACTCCACGCTACGAATCTGGTCCGGTCCAGCTCTAGTCCTGTGCGTTTCTCGGAAGGATGTATGGGTACATTGCTCTTCATCTTCGCTCTGTGGGATCGGAACAGGTTTTCATAATAATGTGACCGTTTCAGTCAACAATTGCAAACCACTACATCTATGCTAGATCGTGTGGGTGTGATGTACAAAGAAAATTATGGTAACAACACAGGTTCGTTTTTATTAGCGGATTACCTAACGAGTTTTGTAAAGCATAATTTAATAAAAAATAGAGTTGTGTTGAATTTTTAAACATTTAATATTATCATCAGCTGATCAAATCGTTTTCAGAGCAGTATGTCGGAGTCTTCTTGTTGGTGCCGTTCACCATCGGCAATGCTGTGTCTTGTTTGCTGCTAAGCATTCGAAGAGTCAGTGCCAAATGGTTACAATTTATCCAGTTCATTCCGAAGACGACACGACCGGGTTGGTTGGTACCCATTTAGGAGGGAAGGGGTAAGCCAAGTATAGATTTTATCACTGGAACTAAGTGTCACACTGAGCATATTTTAAGAAGTGCTTCTCTTCCTTGGAGCTGGGCCTGCTGCTGGCGAAGGGAAATGTAATTAAGTGGAAAATAAGGTCGCCTTTGGATGGAGTGATTAAAGTTAATCGGAAAAGTTATTATCGAAACCGTTGTAGCAATAGATTGGATTATGTTTTAGTACTGTTGAAGTACTGCGAGCTATTCGCCGGCAGATGGAAAAAGTTTTTTGAGCAGAATTACGTGTCAATTCAGCCGGGGACAGCCTGGCAACAGATCCGTCAAGACAAGTTGAGTGACTTCTCGTTTGAAAACTAAATTTATTTGCTGATCAGCTTTTGCCTGACCAGAGGATAAACTTTCTGCTTGCCAGAATGTCACTATCCTTGTTACTCCCACTTACCAGCTGGAATCCAGCTCACAAACGAATTCATTTTCTCGACAAACCAAATCTCCGAGCTTAACCATACATATTTTCTCATCCATCCCCGAGCTCCCATTCCGTCCGTATGCTTCCCACGGAAAGAAGAGAGCTTTCGACCTTAACTCCCATACAACAACCAGGACCGGGACGACAGCGACGACGATTCTTGGCTTTATCTGATTCAATTATTTCCGAACAATTGCATCAGAATTACGAAGAGACGGTGGGAGAGCACCAATCCCAACTATGGCGAAGGATGACGGGAACTTGCCGGGTTCGAGTTTCGCTCTCCATGATTTGCGTTTATGATATGCATTTACATTTAAATTTTCCACCGAAATTGAATCGAAGAAGTTCTTGGGCGATGTCGTTGTCTGGTGCCATTCGTGGTGCAGCAAGTTGGCCGATATTGGCGATCTCTTTATGGTGGGTAATACTATTTTTTATTTGGTTACTATCGGAAGTTCATCGTAAACATTCCATGGAATCACATCATGGCAGGAATTGACTGTTAATTGCTATGAACATCGATTATATGATTGTTTCTTATGTTTGAACAATGCTACAGGAAAAGTCATACATATAAACTGTTTGTAGATCAGTTTCTGGGTTTCCTCTTTGCAATTCAGTATGATTTTGTTTTGATATCTCTTGAAGTTCAATTTGAACTATTGTTAGTAATCTCTGGGTATTCTTTACGAGCTCCTACTGGAATATACTCATACATCCTTTCTAAAATTCTACCAAAATTAATACAAAAATTGAAACTTCTTAAGAAATTTATTATTTTTTCGGGATTACCAGAAAAAATAGCCACGTGGTTTAGGGACAGAACCTGAATTGATCCAGGATTACCAACTGGTATTCTTTCAAAGGTTCAGTTGGTGAATATCCGAGAGTTCAGTCTGGGAACCTTCCAGAAATATTTTTCTTTTCAAAATACTGCAGTAGTTTTTTTTTTCCTGAGAACCCTTCAGGATTTCGCCGAGAAACTCCTAGATTACTGAAATTGTGAGCTTGAGCTTAAGGTTGATTGACCGCTCGTGGATGCTACTCCAGTATCGCCAGACCAGCTACACTCACACAAGGAACCAATGAGATATCTGCCGGGGACTAAGCAGGTATCTTCAGTGTGTGAGTATTGGTGATCTTCCATTTTTAGGCGACAATGGCGCCTGCCACGTCAGGTTGCAGGTCAATGTAAGAAAGGGGAAGGGAGTGATGATTGCAATCGTTTGTATCCACAGCACACCGAATTTACCTCTGCGCCTGCACAAAGTCATGCGTATGTCGGAGCGTTGGTGGGATATGGTTGGCAATGGGTTCACACATTGGTGCATGGATGCCAGGCGTAAGATGATAGATTAGTGTATCTATTTATTACTCTGAAGATAATGCGGTACAGTTCGCTTGATTACATAACTCGTAAGCATTATACGATAGATTGACACTGTGCTGGGAAAGTTGGAAGGAATGGAAACAGCTTTTTCATCCCGTATCTGTTCTTGCAAAGACTATGAACATGTGAATATACAAGTGTTGTATGCGTAAAGAGGAAGGAGGAAATATGTAGAAAGATACTAAGTAGGAGCAAAGGGACGGGTCAGGGATTGAACCCAGGACCTTCTGCAAAGGATTTAGAAGCTATAGCCACTAGACCACCATGCCCGTCTCCTAGATTAATGGAATTATCCCTCCTATATTACTGAAATTATCCCTAGAAATAATTCTCTGAGGAAGACCAGGCTAAACGCCAGTAGAAAGTCCAACTACTTCCAAATCCCTAAAAGAAATGGATGAATCTGAAGAATAAAAGGCAACCCCGGCAAAAACTTTCAAAGATCAGAAACTTCCTTCAATCCCCATTTAACTTCCTCTGCAAGGCCCCAGAAACTCCATGAAACGCTTGGAACCCTTTTAGATATCTTCATTAAACATAGGAACACCATTCCTTATCACAAGTTTTTATCCAAACTAATAGACTGCAGCAACAATGACGACATACCAGGGAGTCTCCCGAGCGGCAGACTGACTGATAGAAGAGCCGAGTTTGACGGCAGGGCATCGGTTTGGCCTGTAAACCCAAGTAACACACTTGTCACCGAAGAGTCACGGTGGCGCAGATTTTTGTTGCGCATAAGTTATTGTGACTTACTTCTAACAAATAAACACTTACTTGCTAGAAGTTAGTCACGGTAACTTCTGCGCAACAAAAACCTGCGCCGCCGTGACTCTTCGGTGACAAGTGTGTTACTTGGGAAGCCGAGTTCCGAAACCTGAAATGGCCCTTTACCGGATATACCAGTCGGCTGGTATGACTGAAATAGACAAAAAAAAAACTCAAAATTCAAAGGCCAGTGCTTAATTGACAAATTGAGAGATATCTTTTTGAAAAAAAAAAAAAATACCACTTGTATTCGTGGGATTCAAACCCACGACTAGTCTGGCGCTTTAACCAACTAAGCCTCAGAACAAGTAACGATTCTGAGATATAGAAAGTCACATTGAATTCAAAGCACCGCCCTAACCGGCTTCGTCTTTAACAAGTTTCCCTTCCTTTCAGTGTAGATGTCAATCTCCCACACTCTCGCGGTTGCGCCTTGTGGTTGCACTGTGTCTCCGAAATTTGAGTTTTTTCGTCTTAGAGTACCCTATCAGGTATCAGTAGGTCGGCTCTAGAGGCACGTTCTCCTCCATTCGGGAAATTTGTGCCCTATAGAAATTGAATCAAGAATTTCTTTAGTAAACTTTCCATGGATTTCCTTAGCAATTTTTTCGTGGATTCCTCTAGAAACCCAGCAAGGATTCTCTTATAAGGTTTTCAAAGGACTTCCTCAGAAATTCTTCTGGCGACTTTTCCATAAATTCTTCCAAAGATTATTTTCCTTTTTTTAGAGATGCTTACATCCATCGTTTTGGACGCATTTATTGTTCCTTAGTAGGCAAATTGTCGGAGCATAAGTTGTTGATAATGGTACCTATGCTGCAGATACTTAAATGCTCGTTCATAAACCACGTAGACATTTGGGTTGGTTCTGGCCAAAGTCTACGCTCCATACAAATTTTTTATTTTTTGTATGGACGAAAGTGTACGAAGGGAGAAGGGAGTTGGTCTAAGATGGCCATAATATGGTCTACGTGGTTTATGAACAGCCCCTAACGATCAAATGCGACATTTTAATTATTAAGAAGAAGGTACAATAAATGTGCCCAAAACGTTAGATGAAAGCAGAAGAATCCGTTTTTAATTGCAACAGACTGGAAACCATTACCACGAATCATTCTATCGAAATTCCTCAAAAAAAGTCTACAGTAATTCTTTCAATTTTTTTTAGAAAATCTTCCATGCATATCTTAAGAAATTGTTCCAAAGTGTTCTTTTGAAATTTATACAGAAATTCCCCTTAAAATCCTCCAGAGATTCCTCCAGGGATTCCTTTAGAAAATCTCTCAAAGGATTCCATACATTTCTCTCGTTTAGAAAATCTTCCATTTATTCCTTCCAAAACTGTTTAGTGGATTACTTTAGAAAATCTCCCTGGTATTACGAATGGAAAAATTTCCACGGATTATTTCAAATGTTTCTGTAGGGATGCTTTCAACAAGTCTGTCATGAATTGCTTCAGAAAACGTTTCAGAACCGTTCAGAAACCGCCCAGAGTTTCCTTCAGAAACATCTCTAAAATGCCTTCAGAAATGTATTGAGGGATTCCTTTAGGAAGCTTTCCATAATATCTTTTTAAAAACACCTCCAAGGGGTTGCTTCAGAAAATCTTTTACAAAAGCCTCCAGATATTCAGAACTCCTTGGAAAAATTTCCAAAGTTTTCAACAGCAACTCTTCCAGGAGATTCTTTCATATATTCTCAGATATTCTTCCGTGGATTAAAATACTCCAGAATTTGTTTTCTCGTAATCGTCTTCTCTGGTTCATCTCGGGACCCATGCTTTACTTTCCATCCAAAGGAAGAACAGACATTTTTTGCGAGTTTGTCGGGAGTGGGACTCGATCCCAGGTCCTCGGCATGATAGTCACGTGCTGTAATCATCACACCAGATCCGCTCCACATTTCGGCAAAGTTGTTCAAATCCAGCACCCATTAACTGGTAATAGATTTCATAGTTCTGAACTCCCCCACAACATAGTGCTAAGTTACTTCAGGTACAATCAGGCCCGGATTACGGATTGTGGGGGCATGGGGCCAGAGCGGATGAGAAGGCGATGAGCAAAACATTTTTTTGTATTTAAACAGTATTTGAGCAAAATGAAAAATAAAGCTAATGTTTTACAAGTATAAACGGATTTTGTGGGGGCCCCTTAAGGGGGGCCGGGGGGGGGGGTGGTCGGTACCAGTGGATTTGCTAGAGCTTGTGTGAATTATAATTATGAAATCATTAGAAAATGTTTATATTTTTCACGAAAAAATATTGGCCATGAGATCCACAAAGTTTTTATAAAAATCACGCAGAAACATTCATTCTACAAAAATTGGTCATTCCGAAAGAAATTCTGAGAAATACTGCTGATTTTTTTACTGAAAGAATCCTTGGAAATGTTCTAGATGCATCTTTAAAAGTTTGTTTGTAAATAACCCTTAAAATATCCCTAAAGAAATTAATTTTCAAAAAAAAAAATACCTTCAGAAAATTTAACAGAAATTCCTGTCACAAATTAAAAATCGCTGAACAAATCTGGTATATTCCCTAAGATTTATTTTTTATTTTTTTAGAAATCCCTGCAAGCATTTCTGATTAAATCTCTGGATGTATTTAAGATGAACTAAGCTTCCGCAGAAATTACTGAAACAAATCACTTGAAGAATTCTTGAAATTATTCTAGAAAATTCCCTCCGCACAATCCTGAAAATATGTATAAAATGATATGTTTGTAAATCGCTGCAAAGTATTTCTGAAGAAATGCTTGGACGTTTTCTTAAGAAATTCGTTGATGCTTTCCTGGAAAGGGAATTTTCAAGGCATTCTAAAATAAATAACTGAAGGGATTCCTGCATCATACATGTAACTTGTCGGAGCGGACCTGGAGTGATGGTTAGAACACTTGACTATCACGCCGAGGACCTGGGATCGAATCCCACTCCCGACAAACTCACGAAATGTGAGTTCTTCCTTCGGAAGGGAAGTAAAGCGTGGGTCCCGAGATGAACTAGCCTAGGGCTAAAAATCTCGTTAATACAGATAGAAAAAAAAATGTACCTTGTTCATAGACAAATTTTTGGAGGAACTCCTGAAGAAATGTCTAAATGTGTACTAAAAAATTTCATGGTTTTATTCGAAGGATTCCAAATAAAAAGAGGGATTCTAATTAGAGTTGGAATATCGTTGAAAATTACCCTCACAATTTTGATGATATGTCTCGTGGCATCTGTTTTACATTTTCCGTGAGAAGAACTTTATGGAGATATTTCTCTCCGGTGAAAAAATAAACAAGGAAAAAGCAGGAAGGAGATTTTTGAAGTATCTCAGCGGGTATGTTTTAATAATCGGGGGAAATATATATATATATATATATATATATATATATATATATATATATATATATATATATATATATATATATATATATATATATATATGTATATATATATATATATATATATATATATATATATATATATATATATATATATATATACATATATATATATCAGAAAACGGAAGTTGTCCTGGAACAATCCCAGTAGGTTTACCTGAAAATTTACTTGGAGGTAACAGCTGGATGTAAGGTACACCGGGGCAAGTTGAAACAGCGGGATAACATGATGTTTTCTAATGATGATAAACAGTTTGATCGCCATAACACGTTTTTGATTCAAACCATCTTGTAGCGAAAGATAAATTTCCAAATTGTATTGAAATCTATTTCAAAACTTCGTGTTTCATCTTGCCCCACCCGTTTCAACTTGCCCCGGTGTACCTTATAGTAGAATATAAAATAGTGGAAAATTCTCGAAAAATTGCTCGAGGGATTCCTAAAAAATGTTGGAGATAATTCCTTTAGGGATTTTTGGGTTGTAGTGTATTACCAATTATATCTCTGTGAATATTGCTAACGCAATGCTTGGAACTATTTTGAAGAAATACCTGAAGATTGAAATGTCTTTATTTCCATGCATATTAGCGGCACGTGGTTGAGACATGCGTAAACGTGCAATTCTTTCGTTATTTGATGTACTAGCGTGGAGGTGAAATTGGGAAACATGGTATAACAATCAGGAAGCCAATGTGGATCTACTGTATATCAAACAATTGTACGTACAGCAACCCCAACTATCAATCACTCATTTTACAAGCTTAATTCAGTATGATGCTGAAAAACGTTTGGATAATTTTCAGGCACAACCTTTGTTCAGGTTTTGTTAACACAAATTTGGATAAACAATAAAGCATAGTGTTGCGAACCAATTGAACTGTTTGTTGTAAAATTGTTTAACAACTGCATTTATAGAAAAGCTGTTATTCAGCTTTGGCAAAAATAAAAAAAAATACAAAATTTTTCATTCTCCGCGAGAGTTTATGATGTGCACTTATGCTGTGAACAACTATTGTGACATAATAGTTACACATAAATTTACCTCAATCAAGATTCTAACTCGTGACCCGTCGATTGCCAGCTGCATGCCTTCCTAACAGCGCCAGAAGCTGATGAATTGAAGCACTCAAATCAAATCATAATCTTCCCCTGGTTTAATATTGATCTCACTTCGACTACTATTCAGCAGTAGTGAAATAGCACAGAACATTATGATAAACTAACAACTGAACAACATATTAATTCAGCTGCTATTCTGTCAAAAACACGTGTATTTCATCCTGTACTCAGAGTCAAAGTATGATGAAACCGAAAGTGCTTATTTGATTTTTTACATGTACAGCAAAATAGTTTAAACATAAGTAATGCCTGAAGTTCATAGGCACAATATGTGTTGAAAAATGGACAAATTGAGTGGAAAAATTGCGGAAAAATCCACGTCGTTCTGGTGGGATTTGAACCCACGTCTCCTCAAGTTTGCTAGACAGGGTGTGTTAACCAACTCCGCTGCAGAACAAGTAACAATTCTGTGAAATAGAAAGCCAACCTGAATTCAACGCCCACCTCACCCCACGTTCTTTCCTCGCAATTCACCATCTCCTTCGGTCCTTAGATGTCCACTTCCAACACTCTCTCAGCGCCTTCGCGGTTGTTAGTTGGGACGTTTTCGTCAAAACTATTCTTCGCTGAAATGTTCATCATTTTTTAAAACATCAATGAAAAACGCTAAAATTTTGACGAATCAAAAACTATATATTAAGGCTTTATCTGTGAAAATTTGAGTAAAATCGAATAAGTTTTCTAAAAGTTATAGAACTTTCAGTAAAACATTACCGTTTATTGAACAACATTTTAATACTCTATATCTCAAAGAATTGTGGACGAAATATTTTCAAACTTTTTTATGCGAATACTTACACATGAAGGAACAATACGCAATCTTGTTAGGGTTATTTATCATATTTTGTACACATAGTTTGCCCAAAGTTTCCCACTAATAAATGCGCTTTATATGAACGAAAAAAGCATAGCAAATCGTTGCATGATCTTTTTGAATGGTTGTACGTTCACCATCGGAAGCTAAGTGGATCCCACACTACCATGACTGCCTCAAAGCAAATGTTTACACAATCAATCGGCGGAGTCTGGAGTGACGCGCACGCACGCCCGGTCCGCATACATGTGTTGTTCAGATAACGACCGAAACGAGCAAAAAATCAAGTTGAATGCTAAGAAGGCATCAAAACGTAATAAATTAAAGGCAAATCAATTTTGTGCTGACATGCCACAGCGAAGCTCCACGGACTGACGGCTCGCCTCCATGGTCCAAAATCCAGTGTAGGTGGTACCGGGCAGAGGGTGTTATCAGTTGGTGAAGGTTGTACCAGACCTGCGAGCGGCTGCTGGCTGTGAAGACCGTGAAACTCCGGTGCGGTCGACAGGCAGATGAGGCTTAAGGCGTCGCGTCGGCTTTGTGACGTAAAGCTTGAGTAATGATGGATAAGTGCTTTGGTTTGGCAGACTAATCCTGGCGGCAGGCAGAAGCGAACATTGATGATGATCGGACGGCGATGATGGTTAGCTTGGGGGAATTCCGAAGATTTCCATTCGGTTGAACGGCAGTAAATCTAATGACGCTGCTCATCTGTGCTGAACGTTGGGTGTCTGATTGGCCTAGTTTAGATTGCACGTAAGGAGCTTTGTGTCTAGACCAGGATGATGCAGAGTATCCTGGTGTCTGGCACAAGATATGCGAATACTAGGGTGCTGTCCTCAAACTACGTAGACTAATTTTTGTTCACATCAGACCCCAGACATCAGATATATTAAAAATATCTGGAAATTTTATGCAGCGCAGCTTCAATTAGCATATTTTCTTCACCTTACTTTGATATCGCTTAGTCCCTCAGAGTGCTGATTTTTTAAGCAAACTTTTCTATTCATGCAGCACAGATATCTCTCTTCAGTCCGGGAGGCAAATCCAAGCATCTTCATCTGCAAATCTCTCATGCTTTTCTCACTGCATCAAAGGCACCCACCTGTACTTGTAACATGCTTCCTGAACTTCCCGGCTGATTCCATCCACTTTTTTTACCATTTTTAATCCAACATCGACTCTCGCTCTTTTGCTGTGCTTTTCGACCCCCCGTCTGCCTACAGGTGACTGTTGCTGAAGCCCATAAAAACCGTGAAAGAGGGTCGCCCACCGCAGAGACCCCGGTCCCTTTGATGAGTTTGACTTCTCTCATCCCATCAAAGGCGGCTCGGATACTCCTGTTCCGAGTTGGTCGCTCGTTATTTAATAGAGTGTAGAGTTTTTTTTTCTCTCATAGATGGTTGCTGGTGGAACTCACCGACAACAACAACAACATCGGTGGCGACAGTTTTGCTCTATTTTGTTGCTTCGGTGACGACTTTTTCTTGCATTCAGTATAAGGTAAACATGTACATCCCGAAAGGGTTTAATTTTTATTATAAAAAACTGAAGGTGGAAATTGGATTCTCCATTTTACTTGCTATAGAATCGAAGAAAATAGAAAACGATCATCAAATATACAAATGATCATATCTAACGCGGTTCCACAAATAATGGTTTCACAATAATTGCCTTTCTCGTACACCAAGGTGTACCGAAAGGCTATATGTTTACTCCAAAAAAGAAACTTTGATAGAACCCTCGGAGGGGTCAAGTCTTACGTACTAATCGAAGCAGTTCGACGAGTTGAGATGATGTCTGTGTGTGTATGAGTGTGTGTATGTGCGTGTCATCTCATTTTTAGATAGTAAATATCAACCGATTTCACCGACCGATGGTTCCTTCAACGGGGCATTTTTTCCCATTGTTTTGCTATTGAAAACGATTCGAATCGGTCCAGCCATTCCGGAGTTATGGCCATTTAGGTGTTCCGGGAAAGGTTCCAGTAAGGATGCAGATATGAAAACACTCATGCGACACATCAAACCGCAGCATTTTCGATATCCTGATGAACTGTAGGCAAGAAAATAGTGTCAGACGATATCTGAACCGACAGTGTTCCGGGTGTCTCGCCGGAAGTGGCCAAATGTGAAAGTGAACCAAACACATGCATGCGACATATCAAACAGCGGCATTTTCGATAACATGATAAATGGTAGGCAGGAAAACATTCTCAGACCATATCGGAACCGGTAGTGTTCCAGAACCGGTTCCAGATGTCTCGCCTGTGTTAACCAAAACCATATATGCTACGCATCAAATCGCGGCTCTTTAGGCAACCTGATAAACGGTTAACAAGAAAATAGTTTCAGACTCAATTTTAAACAACCGATAGTGTTACGGTACCGGTTCCGGGTGTCCCGTCGGAAATGGCCAAATGTATAACAGAACCAAAGCCATGGCTGCGGCACATTAAACAGCGGCTTTTTCGATAACGCGATGAACGATTAGCAAGGAAATAGGCTCAGACCACATATAAGATCTTTTTTAAGGCTATCGATAGTGTTTCGGAACCGATCTAGGGTGTCCCGCTGGAAGTTGCCAAATGCCAAAAGAAACCAAAGCTATGCATGAGACACATCAGATAGCGGCTTTTCCGAAAACTTGATGAACGGTAAGCAAGAAAATAGGCCAAGTCTAAACGATATCGGTAGTGTTCCAGAACCGTTTCCGGTTGTTCCACCGGAAGTGGTCAAATGCAAAAACGAACCAAACCCATCCATAAGACGCATCAATTCGTGGCTTTTTAGGATACCTGATGAACAATTAGCAAGATACTAGTCTCAACCCATATTAGGGATAATCGGTACTGTCCCGGAATCATTTCCGGGTGTCACACCGGAAGTGCCCAAATGTAAAGGCGATCCTAAGCCATGCATGCTATACATCAAATCATGACTTTTTCGATAACCCGAAAAACGGTTAACAAGAAAATTTGCTCAGACCGCATTTAAAACTACCGATAGTGTTCCGGATTCGGTTTCTCGGGTATCCCATCGAAAGTGGCCGAATACAAAAGTGAACCAAACCCATGCATACGACATATTAAACCGCGGCTTTTTTAATAACCTGTGGAACGATTAATAAGAAAATTGACTCTGACCAAATTAGAGACTACCGTTAGTGATGCAGAACCAGCATTGGGTGCTTCGCAGGAACTACAAAACAGACCAAAGTCAATGAAAGCGATAAATGTGTGTAAGTGAACAAAATCTTAAATAAACTAGAGCCAAATATGTACATACAGACGTCTCTCTCTACTCACTACCCATCGTGTTAATTTTCAACGGTTGATTCAAATATTATTCGTTTTGCTCCCGTTTGACGTTTACTCACTACCGCCATCACCGGTTTGTGAAACGCAGCCTGATTAGCATTTGGCGGTTAATTCTTCGTGACGATAAATATAATAGTCCTATGTTCCAAATGATATGTCTGTTTGTCTGTACCAAAGCAATCTCATCAAATCACACTATTTCAGATTCCTGAGATGTAAAAATAAAGAGTAGGATGGGTCAACGACATACGGAATCAAATCAACCCCCGACAATTTGTTTTTCAATCTCCTTTTGCGTCTAAAACTACTGGGTAAAGTTTTTATGAGATTTAGTTGCCCATAGAGTTGTGTTAGAAAGTAGTGTAAGTGTTTCTGCAGAAATTCCTCCAGGGTTTTCTTTAGAAAATCCTTCAAAGATTTCCCCTTTTTTTTGTTTTTATTTACGTGTATTTTAACTTAGAGCTAATTCTACACTTACAAAGATTTCCCCTTTTTTTCAAGACTTTTACAGTTTTTTTCCGAAACATCCTTCAGAAATTTCTACAAGCATTCTCCTAAACGATCTCCCAAAGATTTTTTTCCAAAACTATCTCCTAGGTTTGCTAAAGAAATTGCTCCAGGGATTTTTTTTTGAAAATTTGAAATTGTGGAAAAATATTTCATTTTTTCTTTTATTTTTACGCAAATATATTATTTTCCAGAATTGTCATGGTATATGAAAATTGTTTTTAACCAAAAAACAAATTTCCTCCGCTGTTTAGCGCAATTCTTAAGAATGAAAAAAGGCCATTTTTTGAGGAACTCTTTTTTTATGCATCCACAAAGAACGATTAGGCAAATAAAAAACAGATAGAGTTGAAAATTCGCTTTTTTTTCAATTGGGCATGTATTTAAAATTGAAGAAGTAGTTTTACCAGAGAACGGAATTTTATAACCTCTGAAGATATTTAAAACAGAGCGTCAAAGTTCGACCAAAAAGTTGGTGTATTTTGGGATTGACCATATTCTACATGTTGTAGGGTTTTCCATCCAAAATTAGAGTTTTTAAAGTCGGCATTGAGTGATATGTTATTTGTGCATAACTGCTAGTACTTACCATTATTTTCCAGATTTTTCCTGGTAATATTGTTTTTAATACAAGTTATGGAAACGTTAAAAAAATTAAAAAAAAAAATGTATTTTGTACAGATTGTTATTTTGTATGGTGTACTCATAGGACCATATTTTCAATAATACTTAAAATTTTCCAAATTTCTTCAAGCTGTTCTAAACTTAACCATATTGAGAAGATTTCATAGAAGAACCAGAATAAAACGACCAACTGTGCTTCGAGATAGAGCATTTTGAACGTTTATAGTTAATTTCCGATACAGTCGTTATAAAAATAAATTATAATTTCTTCAGTAGAATTTCCAGATTTTCTTCCTAGAATTACTTTTAAAAAGCTTCCAAATGATGGATAAAATCCATCCTAGAATACATAAAAAAGACCTTTCACGAGTTCCTGAAAAAATCTCCCAGGGATTCAAAGCGAAAAAAATTCAGGGACTCCTTTGGAAACTCCTCGTAGATTTACTTCAAAAAATCATGCAGGAAATCCTGTAGAAATTCAGTCAGAAATTATTTCATAAAATCTTCTAGGGATTTCCTTAGACTTAAGAATGTCCTCCAGAGATTTCTTCAGGAAAAACGTAGCATGACTACTTTAGAATAAAAAATCTCTTCAGATTTATTTTTTCATACAGATTCCTCCAGAAATTTTTCGAAGCATTCATCTAGAAAACCTTCCATGCACTTTCCCAAAAAACCATGGATTTATTTCTTAGAAAATGATTCACGAATACATTAAGATTAAGAATCAGAAACTCAGAACTCAAAAATTTCTTGGAAATTTTTAAACAGTTTTCGCTCAGGATTGCTTTAGGAATTCCACAAGGATTAAGGAAAATCCCAAGCTTTCTTCACATTCTTCAAGACTTTTTTCTTCCAGAAATTGTTCCAAGGTTTTCGTAAGAAAGTCTTGGAAAATTCTTCCAGGATTCCTTCAGATTTTTTTTTCTACATATGATTTTAGAGATGCTTATGAGAATTCTTACCGATAGGCTGGAAGACATTCTTGCAGAAACATACATAGAGATATAATCCGAAATTCCACCGAGTATTCTTCCATGCATTTTCTCATAAACTCCTCCAGGATTTCATCCAAGAGTACCTCTAGGAATTTCTCTATGGATTCCTCCAGGAATTCATTAAAATAAATGCTTAGGATTTTTATTATAGAATTTCTTCAGGAATTTTTCCAAAAATATCTCAGGAGGTTTTGTTGGATATTTCACCAGGGCTTTCTTGGTGTTTCTTCAGGTATTCCTTCAGGAATTTGTTCAGAAAGTTCATCTATTGATTCTTAAAATATTCCTGTTTTTTCAAACATTCTTTCAGGAATTTGAAATTCAACATTTCTTCAGATTTTAAAAAATTTCTCTATAATTTCTTCAATGATACCTTCGGAAATATATTTCGAAACTACTTCGATATTTTCAGAATAACTTCAGAAATTTCAGCACGTATATATTCAAAAGTTAATCCATGAATTCTTTTAGAAGTTGTGTTCCATCATTTTGTTTATTACCAGTTTCGTTGACCCTAATAAGGAAAGTTTATCAACGACAACTTCAGTTTTTCATAACAAACCAGTATTATTGATTGCTGATGCCCATGGACGGCAATGTGCTTGAGAATTTAATGGTCCATGACGTCCATGATATTCCTGAAATCTCAAAAAAGTATTCGAGACCTTTGCCAGGGTACCCTAGGGTTACCCTAGGTTTAAATTTCCAAATCAACTTCCTTTTTGCCTTCGTTTACGAAGAGTTCTTACACCGCATGGGGATTGAACCCATCACCCTAAGCATGGTCATGTTTAAAATCCACACGCCTATGCAGCTTTTGCTATAGGGGCCCCCTTGATATCCTTAAATTCCTCTTCCCAATCCCCTTGAATATTTTTTTAACAACCTTTGGAGCCGGAGGAGTCATATATGACTCCAACATAGAAACGGCTGTACAAATCCACCCATTCGATTAAACTGAACACTGTCTGCGGCAAAGTTCCTGAACACCATGACATTTGGGAAAACGAAATAATTGACATATCAGTTCTTCTAAAAGCTGAACTTTGATGTGGGTTACGTTTATATGTATTCATTTAGCCTTCATCAAGAATATCAAAAGGTGTTTTATATTCTAGGTGTTAAAACTGTCCTATAGCGAAGTCCTTCAAATCTACAAGAATAATTTTATGCATTTTCGCCACAAATAATAGTTTTGCATAACTATCTTGGAGTTCAGAATTCCAGATCTACACTCGTGGCAGCAGCCATATCTGTTATACTGTGTAACGTTGGAACGTCTAGGAACGTCCAAGCTGTTAAATACTAAAGTCCTTCAAATCTACAAGAAAAACTTAATGTGTTTTCGCCATAAATAATAGCATGGCATAATCTGCCGAGATCCAGGAAGCTCTTGAAATCTCAAATGTCGTTTACACATTCCCATAGTGTAATGTTGCAGGTCAGCCAAACTATCTTTGAGTTCAACACTTCAGGTCTACTCTCGTAACACCAATTCTAGTAATCGTAAGAATCAATTTTAGTAAATCGCTTGCCTATAACACAGCGCAACATTTTTTTTGTCTCAAGAGCAAACTTATGAGTCTCTGACAGATTTTGGGCCGCTGAATCCGAATCTGGGCTCAGATTTGCTCCAGTACGTCACAATTTTGAGCTGTACCTCAATTTATAGGGCAAAATATGCGATTTTGGGCTTTTTTGACTGCAAGTCATTAAGCATGGAAATATTTTTTTTAAGCAATCAAAGGATAAATTGGTCAAGTAACATCTAAATTAACGACTTATGCAAAATATTTCGTTTTACCAAATCAAATTTGATAGATTTAAGCATTTTTTGTCAGTATATAAACTTGCATGCAACTTTTGGAGCATGACTTGTATGGGAAATATCGTACCTAACATAAATCGCTTAAAACTATCAAATTCGATTTGGTAAAACGAAATATTTTGCATGAGTCGTTAATTTAGATGACAATTGCCCAGTAAACATTTTGGTCTGTATAATTTGTGTTATACACTATTATATAAGAACCTATTCAATCGTATAAACTGCACAAAACTGCTATATACCTACCAAAGTGGAGGCCATATACATACTTCTGACGACATTTCGCGATTTCATATGATCACCATTACGATGTCCCAAATAATCGTTCGAAAGAATAAAATACGACTTCGTGTGATATGTAATACGATGCCCAAAATAAGCTATAAAAAAAAGTTGACACCTAGCCTACAACACGGCACCTCGAGATTGTGAGTCTAAGCCCATACCAATGAACTAACTGACCTGCCTTGAGCAGGGCACAAATTTTGGCCAATATCAACTTAAACTTTCTCAACCATCCACGAAACTTGCATTTGCCTTCCTACATGGATGCTGATATGAGGAATGGGCTGCAATTTTTTCTAACTCATTGCGATTCCATTTATCACAATACTGTACAGATATATAGTATACCTACTGATGAGCTGTCAATTTATACACAACTCGTAGCGAGCTGGATTTGCGCTAATTACGACGTGTTTTGTTTACAACATTAGTCCCGCATCGAGTGTACATTTCGACGCCGTCGTCGTCGCCGGATTAGTTTACTGCTCATGTAGGAATAATTGTGATACAAATGTCTTTCTTCGGTAACTATGAACGCTCCCAAAGATTGCCCGAATATCATTATTTGTAGACAGAATGATTCCAGTTCCAAAACATAATCAGCGGCCAGGCGGTAATGAGCAAACACCTCGTCTCGGTGCCGAAATTCGAACAGGGCCACTTTCTCTGAATTGAGTATAGTGAACAGATTTAGCTAGGGAGCAAGAATATGGGATTTAAGCACACCACAGTTTCAGAAAGATTATGACTATAGTGTAGTGTACCTAATGATTTTTTACCAGGAAGCATGTGATAAATTGAAACGGAATGGGACATGGAAAAATGAGACAGTAAATTTGCAGTGAATTTTATCCTAACAACCACCTATCTACATTAAAACATATGTTGGCAAACAAATCGCAACAGTGTTTTATATCCAAATCCAACGAAGCTTTGTAATATTTTTTATTAAGTCGTTACGATTTCCAACCAAATTTTACTAACATCATGTATGACTTGTATGCCTATGCAAACAGCGACGACTTCAGTTAGCGCCATTTATGACTTGCTCAATACACAACAAACTTACTCAGAAACCAATCGCAGCAACGATTTATATACAATTGGACTTGACATTTTTTATCACAAGATTCAACGGTTTTTACGATTTTGATTTCTGACAGCGAGATATACGATTTTGAATGCACTTTCCATTACGATCTGTGGTTTTACTGGGTGACCAATTTATCCTTTAATAGACCATTCCCGTCAAAAAATTTTATGTGCTCTACGGCTTTCCGACAATTTATTGAGTAAACTTTCCCAAAGAACCCATATGTTTTGAAGCCTCTAACTATTGAAAAACAAAGAAAAACCTGCGAAGTAGCACTTTAGCCCTATACTCTCCTCTAAAATATTTTTCCACAAAACCCGTTGAACCCCTTTCTCTCCTATGGCTTGCTTGGAGAGATGCGGAGAATTTTCAATCAGCTGGCTGTCAAAATTGACGTTTGATATTATTTGTTTTGCCCTGCTGCCGTCCGCCCTCAAAACGACAACAAAAACAAAAAATCGGTTCCGAAGATGTAGCCAGCATACTTTTTCGATTTCAGTTCTCGATTTTAATGGTTTTTGATAGCAGGAATACATCCCCCCAATGGAACACTGGAACTAAGCCACCCGTAAGTGATATTCCGCGGAGCCGCCCTGGGCAGGTTTGTTTTTGAAACCGTTCATCAAGTGTTTTCCTACAGGTCGACTTCTACCTCATGCAAAATCTGAGCGGACGACAACTATGTGGACAACGATGGCCAGGTGCATTACGTGCTCGAATCGTAGAACAGCGAAGCCGTGTATGAATCGTAGCCCATTCCATACTTGGCACGGATCTTCTGGACTGCACCGTTAGTGTGTCCCGTTATGCGAAGACTGTTTTTCGTGATGACACTGGGTTCAAGTTGATCATGGATGCTGCTAGTTATGATTGCCATCTCCCTAAACGGAACTAATTTATGTGATTGGATACATTATATGCTAATTCGTACATAATGCCAAATTCAAAGCTAAGACGATTTTGTCCGCAGCAAAGTGCTGAAGAAGAATGCTTTAGGGTCGATTTCTTCACCTTGATTTAACTATATGGGTAAGCCTGGCTTACTGGTTAAGCCGAGGTGAAGAAAGACCATAAGAAGATGATAATTCCTGAATAAATCTATTAATATCACGGAGAGAGCTACTCAGAACGGGTACAAACATTTAGTTACTGAGGATGTTGGGGTAATTCCGAAATCTCCCTGAATTTCCTCCATAGGTCCCTCCAGAAATTTCTACTGGAGTCCATTCTGTGATTCCTTCAGGTTTTCCTCCGGGCGGACTTTCTCATATTATTTTCAAAACTACTTCAGGTGTTCGTTTCGAGATTTTACTAATAGGAATTCCATACAGTATTCCGGTATTCCTTTCAACACTCTTACAAAAATTTCCTGGAATTCCTCCTGGAATCTTATCCGGGATGCCTCCTGAAGTCTCTTCTGTAATTATTTCAGGAGTTTCTTCAGGAATCGGTCAAGGAGTCCCTTATGGCATTTCAATCAAAATTCCTCTCAGAGTTCTTTTCAAAACTCCGTATAAAATTCCTGTCGGTATTCCTTCATCCGGGCTTCCTCCGGAAATCTCATTGGAGATGCCGTCAGGAATTTTATCCGGAATCCCTCCAGGAATTTCTATAGGAACCAGCATTCCCTCTTGAAGATATTTCTGGGATTCTTTTCTGAATTTTTCTATGTGTTCTTTCAGGATTCTTGAAGAAATATTTGAGAATCGAAATTGTTTTAGTAATTATATTCGGGATTCCCTTACGAATTTCTTTCGATATTCCTCCAAAAAATATGTCATCCGCCAGGAATGCTATCCGTGATACTTTCATGAATTCTTCCGGGATTCCTGCTGGACCTCCATCTGGAGTCCTCTAAAGACGCAACCTGGAATACCTTCAGAAGAAATTCCTCCTTCTGTGATTCATTCAGGAGGTCCATCTGGGATACATCCAGGAATCTGTTCCGGATTTTTCCAGGAGTCTTTTCTGGATACCCTCTATTAGTTTCTTCTGGGATTTCTATAGGAAATTCTACTGGAGTTCCTCGAAAAGTCGCTTCAGGGACTTGGTTTAGAAGTTTCTTCAGGAGTTCCTTCCGAAATGCATATAGGGATTTCTTCCATGGACCCTCCAAAAATTCTTTCCGGAGTTCCTCCAGGAATTATGTAATTCCTTAAGGAATTCTTTTCGGGATTCTTCCAGAAGATTCATCCAGGAGTTCCTTTAGGGAATCCTCCACAAGTTCCTTCCGAGATTCTTTATAGAGCTCCTTTCGGATTCCCTTCTGACGCTTTCCCTTTAAACTTCGTAGGATCCATCTAGAAATCTATTAGGAATTCCTAGATTTTTCCAGGAGATCGATTTTCTAATTTTATTTCTGTTATTCTTGCAGGGGCTCATTCATGAATGTTTCAGCGAAACCTTCCGAAATTACTTCAAAGATTCCTCCAGGAATCCCATTTGTTAATTCTCCAGAAATTCCGCAGAGGATTTCAAAATAAATTTTAAGAAGAAATTCTGGGATAAACCCACTTAAAATTTCACAAAAAAATCCCAGAAGGATTTGCCGTCAGAGTTCTTGCTGGAGATTCCTCCACTCGTTGGCTATTCTTCCAGGAATTATTTTTATAAGATTGCTACAAGACTTCCCTCTAGTCCTCCAAAAATTCCAACCGGGGATTTCTTCAGGAATTTCCACCGGCGATGACGAGGTTGATCGAATTTTGAAGTGAGGAGCAGGGGTAGGACCTCCGTAATTACGTAGAATGCCGTCAGGGTGCCCGCGAGGCTGAGATGATTGTGCTTCCGACGGTTTTCTATCGGTTTTAAACTGATTCAGCTCGTTTGCACCGGGAATTGAGTGGACCTGGGATCGGTGGAGGGCTGGCGGAGATGCGATCATTCCGTTTTTGTGGGTGCCCGGGTACCTTCAGGCATTCCAAAGATCTATTTTTCGCTGGCCACGGATATTATTCAAACGGTGGCTTATCCTCCGGCAGGTGTGATGGGAGTTTGACACTTCAAAATGTAAACATGCCAAAATGACGGCAGGGTTGAGAGCATATTCTCCACACTGAAAACCTTCTCCACATCCCAGGGGTGTACACACTACTTCGCACGGTGGTTTTAATTTCAAATTGGAGAGATTTTTCGAAATTTCAAAAATTTGTATGAAAATCAGGAATACATATAAAAAAAATTAAAAACGGCAATGATCATTAAAACCCATTGTCTTTCAAAGAAAAATATAAAAAAGGGGGGTTAGGTCAGACGGGAATGGTCTATTGGTTAAAAAAATATTTCCATGCTTAATTACTTGCAGTTAAAAAAGCCCAATATCGCATATTTTGCCCTATTAATTGAGGCATAGCGCAAAATTGTGACGTGTTGGAGCAAATCTGAGCCCGGATTCAGATTCAGTGGCCCAAAATCTGTCAGAGACACATAATTTGTTCTTGGGACAGACCAAAAGTTAATTTTTGTTACGCTGTGTAATTGAATCAAAAATTTGACTGCACAAGAAAGCCTCAGCCACCACTAGCTGAATTACTCCGTCCCTATTTCCCTTTGAATAATGAGCCGGTCGGTTGGCTTTGGGTTGGCGCTAGATTCCGGTAAAAAAAAGCCTGGACCCGACGGTTTCTTCCGGTTGAAGAGGATGTCACCGTCATTGTGACCGTCATCATCACCGTCGTCGTCGTCACCAGTTTGAAAGCGTAACAAGAACAACACATAGACTACCTTATGTGTGGTTGGTAACTACACCACCACCGGAACTGGTCCCACTCGCCTGGTCGGTAAAACAAGAGAGTAGGTACGAACATCACAAACCATAACTTTGATGAATGCTGCCAACAAGGGTGGTTTGGCCTTATTGCTTCATTTCTCTTGCTTTGTCTTGATGGGCTGGGCAGGGCAGTGGACTAGCGAGGGTCCCTCGGTAAGCCTGATGAGGTCAGGTTGTTTTGCCCTGGACGGACGCGGTTCCGGGCTTCGTGATTCTAATTTGATGCCTGTTAGTTGCAGATGAATGGAGGTTTTGTTTCGTCCTGTCCGGACGATCTCCCACGATGGGAATAAATGGGCACTGTTTGTTGTCACGAATGGAGCTAGTTACTCACCTGGAATTGAGACAGAGAATTTGAAAAGAAAATGTGATGATTAGAATGGTTTTGTTTCGGAATGTTGGCATTTGTGGTAACATTGATGGACGTCATTTGATATTCGGTGATTGACGTCAACTGAAAGTGTATTCGGTTGGGCAAAAAACAATTTTGCATTGGAATTGAATACATTCCAGTTCATTAGTGACCAAATGAATGCCCGAGTAACATTTTAATAGTCAAACAGACTTAAAAAGGTTCTTAGAATCATCATAAAACCAAAAAAAAGGTATTAGATTTTACGACGGTTCTAAATATCTCTACAAGGCTAATTGGCCATCAAAATGTTACTTGAGTGGTTTTTTTTTAAATCATCATCTTCTCAATTATGTCACACATATTCTTATTTTCTTAAAGATAAAGTGTCACCAAATCTAGAATATAATTAGAACCATCATAAAACCAAAATAAAATCATTACTTTTTAATAAAGTTTTTATTGCAAAATGGTTGAGAATGTTCTCAGCTTGCAAAAGAGCTCATAAAACACAACGCTGAAAAGCATGCTCTGTTTAGAAGTAACTTCAGAAACAATAAGTAGACGGTTTTCAAAATCTCCTCAAAGCCAAATGGACTTAATTTTCTTTTATCTTAACCTATATCTCTCATAATGTTTTATCGATTGACAGTGACAAATAAACAATTTTCACTCTAGTTTTGAACCCCATTCACCTCGAAGCCTTTGTTTAGCTATTTTCAAACTGTTAGGCAGCACCAAACACCTTATTTCAATCCCAGTGGGATTAATTAGGATTATTTCTTATCCACAGCTTTGCCATTTCCCTTCGATATACCGTTTGCGCGCAACTTCACCCCAATATTCAGCCCCACTTGACTTCAATTAACGCTACTGCCGCCAGCCAGCTATAAAAGGGGTTCAAACACCCCGGATTTATCAAATCGATACTGCTTGCACTGGGGTTGGCCTTTCAAGTGTACACAATCCTCACAGACGACATGTTGCGACGATGGTGGCACAATAAACGACCGTCCGCCTTTGGTTCAACCCAATGCTACTACCTACTACACGGTGTGATTGTTTATCTGCTAGGCACATACGTACCTACGAACTGAGTGCAGCATTCTAGTTCTCGCGCGTAGAATGCAGTCCGGGGTCCGTGCAAAGAACTACTGTAAACAACGCCCACGTTTGCGTCCGCGTCGGCTGGTTTGTGAGTGTCCGGGGAAGAGGAATTGGTGCAAACAAAGTGGAAAATGGATCGAATTTCTCTGGAGGTTTAAACCGATATCGATTGTGGAGAGGCTATTCTGTTGTTCAATGTATCGTCCACTATTGTAGAACAGAAGCACTTTAAGAACAGAGGACTTTAAGATCAGAAAACACGAAACCCAGAAAAACAGATAACAAGAATAATGAAGTTACAAACTACACGAAAAAAAAAACCAAAAATAAGGCAACAAGAAAAATACAGATGCAACAGAAACTACTAGAAAAAATGGAAGAACAGACTAGAAGACTAGAAGACTGGTAAACTAGAAGACTAGAAGACTAGAAGACTAGAAGACTAGAAGACTAGAAGACTAGAAGACTAGAAGACTAGAAGACTAGAAGACTAGAAGACTAGAAGACTAGAAGACTAGAAGACTAGAAGACTAGAAGACTAGAAGACTAGAAGACTAGAAGACTAGAAGACTAGAAGACTAGAAGACTAGAAGACTAGAAGACTAGAAGACTAGAAGACTAGAAGACTAGAAGACTAGAAGACTAGAAGACTAGAAGACTAGAAGACTAGAAGATTAGAAGACTAGAAGACTAGAAGACTAGAAGACTAGAAGACTAGAAGACTAGAAGACTAGAAGACTAGAAGACTAGAAGACTAAAGGATTAGAAGACTAGAAGACTAGAAGTCTGAAAGACTAGAAGACTGGAAGACTAGAAGCTGGAAGACTAGAAGATAGAAGACTAGGAGACTAGAAACTAGAAGACTAGATGACTGGAAGACTAGAAGACTAGAAGACTAAAATACTAGAAGACTAGAAGACTACAAGACTACAAGACTAGAAGACTAGAAGACTAGAAGACTAGAAGACTAGAAGACTAGAAGACTAGAAGACTAGAAGACTAGAAGACTAGAAGACTAGAAGACTAGAAGACTAGAAGACTAGAAGACTAGAAGACTAGAAGACTAGAAGACTAGAAGACTAGAAGACTAGAAGACTTGAAGACTTGAAGACTAGAAGACTAGAAGACCAGAAGGCTAGAAGACTAGAAGACTAGAAGACTAGAAGACTAGAAGACTAGAAGACTAGAAGACTAGAAGACTAGAAGACTAGAAGACTAGAAGACTAGAAGACTAGAAGACTAGAAGACTAGAAGACTAGAAGACTAGGAGACTAGAAGACTAGAAGACTAGAAGACTAGAAGACTAGAAGACTAGAAGACTAGAAGACTAGAAGACTAGAAGACTAAAAAAATCTCGTTAAAACAGATAAAAAAAAAAAAAAAAACTACTAGAAGACTAGAAGACTAGAAGACTAGAAGACTAGAAGACTAGAAGACTAGAAGACTAGAAGACTAGAAGACTAGAAGACTAGAAGACTAGAAGACTAGAAGACTAGAAGACTAGAAGACTAGAAGACTAGAAGCCTAGAAGACTAGAAGACTAGAAGACTAGAAGACTAGAAGACTAGAAGACTAGAAGATTAGAAGACTAGAAGACTAGAAGACTAGAAGACTAGAAGACTAGAAGACTAGAAGACTAGAAGACTAGAAGACTAGAAGACTAGAAGACTAGAAGACTAAAGGATTAGAAGACTAGAAGACTAGAAGTCTGAAAGACTAGAAGACTGGAAGACTAGAAGCTGGAAGACTAGAAGATAGAAGACTAGGAGACTAGAAACTAGAAGACTAGATGACTGGAAGACTAGAAGACTAGAAGACTAAAATACTAGAAGACTAGAAGACTACAAGACTACAAGACTAGAAGACTAGAAGACTAGAAGACTAGAAGACTAGAAGACTAGAAGACTAGAAGACTAGAAGACTAGAAGACTAGAAGACTAGAAGACTAGAAGACTAGAAGACTAGAAGACTAGAAGACTAGAAGACTAGAAGACTAGAAGACTAGAAGACTAGAAGACTTGAAGACTTGAAGACTAGAAGACTAGAAGACCAGAAGGCTAGAAGACTAGAAGACTAGAAGACTAGAAGACTAGAAGACTAGAAGACTAGAAGACTAGAAGACTAGAAGACTAGAAGACTAGAAGACTAGAAGACTAGAAGACTAGAAGACTAGAAGACTAGAAGACTAGAAGACTAGAAGACTAGAAGACTAGAAGACTAGGAGACTAGAAGACTAGAAGACTAGAAGACTAGAAGACTAGAAGACTAGAAGACTAGAAGACTAGAAGACTAGAAGACTAAAAAAATCTCGTTAAAACAGATAAAAAAAAAAAAAAAAAACTAGAAGACTAGAAGACTAGAAGACTAGAAGACTAGAAGACTAGAAGACTAGAAGACTAGAAGACTAGAAGACTAGAAGACTAGAAGACTAGAAGACTAGAAGACTAGAAGACTAGAAGACTAGAAGACTAGAAGACTAGAAGACTAGAAGACTAGAAGACTAGAAGACTAGAAGACTAGAAGACTAGAAGACTAGAAAACTAGAAGATTTCTGCTCTGCTTCTGTTCTGCTTCTGCTCTGTTTCTGCTTTGGCTCAGAATTCTGACAAAATTCTTGTCACGATTCTGACAGAATCTCTCTAAAGATTCTGAGAGAATCCCTGTCAGGATTTCGAGAGAACCACTGTCAGGGTTTTGAGAGAACCCCTGTCAGGATTCTGGGAGAATCCCTGTCAGGATTCTGGGAGAATCCCTGTCAGGATTCTGGGAGAATCCCTGTCAGGATTCTGGGAGAATCCCTGTCAGGATTCTGGGAGAATCCCTGTCAGGATTCTGGGAGAATCCCTGTCAAAATTCTGGGAGAATCCCTGTCAGGATTCTGAGAGAATCCCTGTCAGGATTCTGAGAGAATCCCTGTCAGGATTCTGAGAGAATCCCTAACAGGATTCTGAGAGAATCCCTGTCAGGATTCTTAGAGAATCCCTGTCAGGATTCTGAGAGAATCCCTGTCAGGATTCTGAGAGAATCCCTGTCAGGATTCTGAAAGAATCCCTGTCAGGATTCTGAAAGAATCCCTGTCAGGATTCTGAAAGAATCCCTGTCAGGATTCTGAAAGAATCCCTGTCAGGATTCTGCGAGAATCCCTGTCAGGATTCTATGAGAATCCCTGTCAGGATTCTGGGAGAATCCCTGTCAGGATTCTGGGAGAATCCCTGTCAGGATTCTGGGAGAATCCCTGTCAGGATTCTGGGAGAATCCCTGTCAGGATTCTGGGAGAATCCCTGTCAGGATTCTGGGAGAATCCCTGTCAGGATTCTGGGAGAATCCCTGTCAGGATTCTGGGAGAATCCCTGTCAGGATTCTGGGAGAATCCCTGTCAGGATTCTGAGGGAATCCCTGTCAGGATTCTGAGGGAATCCCTGTCAGGATTCTGAGAGAATCCCTGTCAGGATTCTGAGAGAATCCCTGTCAGGATTCTGAGGGAATCCCTGTCAGGATTCTGAGGGAATCCCTGTCAGGATTCTGAGGGAATCCCTGTCAGGATTCTGAGGGAATCCCTGTCAGGATTCTGAGGGAATCCCTGTCAGGATTCTGAGGGAATCCCTGTCAGGATTCTGAGGGAATCCCTGTCAGGATTCTGAGGGAATCCCTGTCAGGATTCTGAGGGAATCCCTGTCAGGATTCTGAGGGAATCCCTGTCAGGATTCTGAGGGAATCCCTGTCAGGATTCTGAGGGAATCCCTGTCAGGATTCTGAGGGAATCCCTGTCAGGATTCTGAGGGAATCCCTGTCAGGATTCTGAGGGAATCCCTGTCAGGATTCTGAGGGAATCCCTGTCAGGATTCTGAGGGAATCCCTGTCAGGATTCTGAGGGAATCCCTGTCAGGATTCTGAGGGAATCCCTGTCAGGATTCTGAGGGAATCCCTGTCAGGATTCTGAGGGAATCGCTGTCAGGATTCTGAGGGAATCCCTGTCAGGATTCTGAGGGAATCCCTGTCAGGATTCTGAGGGAATCCCTGTCAGGATTCTGAGGGAATCCCTGTCAGGATTCTGAGGGAATCCCTGTCAGGATTCTGAGGGAATCCCTGTCAGGATTCTGAGGGAATCCCTGTCAGGATTCTGAGGGAATCCCTGTCAGGATTCTGAGGGAATCCCTGTCAGGATTCTGAGGGAATCCCTGTCAGGATTCTGAGGGAATCCCTGTCAGGATTCTGAGGGAATCCCTGTCAGGATTCTGAGGGAATCCCTGTCAGGATTCTGAGGGAATCCCTGTCAGGATTCTGAGGGAATCCCTGTCAGGATTCTGAGAGAATCCCTGTCAGGATTCTGAGAGAATCCCTGTCAGGATTCTGAGAGAATCCCTGTCAGGATTCTGAGAGAATCCCTGTCAGGATTCTGAGAGAATCCCTGTCAGGATTCTGAGAGAATCCCTGTCAGGATTCTGAGAGAATCCCTGTCAGGATTCTGAGAGAATCCCTGTCAGGATTCTGAGAGAATCCCTGTCAGGATTCTGAGAGAATCCCTGTCAGGATTCTGAGAGAATCCCTGTCAGGATTCTGAGAGAATCCCTGTCAGGATTCTGAGAGAATCCCTGTCAGGATTCTGAGAGAATCCCTGTCAGGATTCTGAGAGAATCCCTGTCAGGATTCTGAGAGAATCCCTGTCAGGATTCTGAGAGAATCCCTGTCAGGATTCTGAGAGAATCCCTGTCAGGATTCTGAGAGAATCCCTGTCAGGATTCTGAGAGAATCCCTGTCAGGATTCTGAGAGAATCCCTGTCAGGATTCTGGGAGAATCCCTGTCAGGATTCTGAGAGAATCCCTGTCAGGATTCTGAGAGAATCCCTGTCAGGATTCTGAGAGAATCCCTGTCAGGATTCTGAGAGAATCCCTGTCAGGATTCTGAGAGAATCCCTGTCAGGATTCTGAGAGAATCCCTGTCAGGATTCTGAGAGAATCCCTGTCAGGATTCTGAGAGAATCCCTGTCAGGATTCTGAGAGAATCCCTGTCAGGATTCTGAGAGAATCCCTGTCAGGATTCTGAGAGAATCCCTGTCAGGATTCTGAGAGAATCCCTGTCAGGATTCTGAGAGAATCCCTGTCAGGATTCTGAGAGAATCCCTGTCAGGATTCTGAGAGAATCCCTGTCAGGATTCTGAGAGAATCCCTGTCAGGATTCTGAGAGAATCCCTGTCAGGATTCTGAGAGAATCCCTGTCAGGATTCTGAGAGAATCCCTGTCAGGATTCTGAGAGAATCCCTGTCAGGATTCTGAGAGAATCCCTGTCAGGATTCTGAGAGAATCCCTGTCAGGATTCTGAGAGAATCCCTGTCAGGATTCTGAGAGAATCCCTGTCAGGATTCTGAGAGAATCCCTGTCAGGATTCTGAGAGAATCCCTGTCAGAATTCTGAGAGAATCCCTGTCAGGATTCTGAGAGAATCCCTGTCAGGATTCTGAGAGAATCCCTGTCAGGATTCTGAGAGAATCCCTGTCAGGATTCTGAGAGAATCCCTGTCAGGATTCTGAGAGAATCCCTGTCAGGATTCTGAGAGAATCCCTGTCAGGATTCTGGGAGAATCCCTGTCAGGATTCTGAGAGAATCCCTGTCAGGATTCTGAGAGAATCCCTGTCAGGATTCTGAGAGAATCCCTGTCAGGATTCTGAGAGAATCCCTGTCAGGATTCTGAGAGAATCCCTGTCATGAATCTGAGAGAATCCCTGTCAGGATTCTGAGAGAATCCCTGTCAGGATTCTGAGAGAATCCCTGTCAGGATTCTGAGAGAATCCCTGTCAGGATTCTGAGAGAATCCCTGTCAGGATTCTGAGAGAATCCCTGTCAGGATTCTGAGAGAATCCCTGTCAGGATTCTGAGAGAATCCCTGTCAGGATTCTGAGAGAATCCCTGTCAGGATTCTGAGAGAATCCCTGTCAGGATTCTGAGAGAATCCCTGTCAGGAATCTGAGAGAATCCCTGTCAGGATTCTGAGAGAATCCCTGTTAGGATTCTGAGAGAATCCCTGTCAGGATTCTGAGAGAATCTCTGTCAGGATTCTGAGAGATTCTCTGTCAGGATTCTGAGAGAATCCCTGTCAGGATTCTGAGAGAATCCCTGTCAGGATTCTGAGAGAATCCCTGTCAGGATTCTGAGAGAATCCCTGTCAGGAATCTGAGAGAATCCCTGTCAGGATTCTGAGAGAATCCCTGTTAGGATTCTGAGAGAATCCCTGTCAGGATTCTGAGAGAATCTCTGTCAGGATTCTGAGAGAATCTCTGTCAGGATTCTGAGAGAATCCCTGTCAGGATTCTGAGAGAATCCCTGTTAGGATTCTGAGAGAATCCCTGTCAGGATTCTGAGAGAATCCCTCTCAGGATTCTGAGAGAATCCCTCTCAGGATTCTGAGAGAATCCCTCTCAGGATTCTGAGAGAATCCCTCTCAGGATTCTGAGAGAATCCCTCTCAGGATTCTGAGAGAATCCCTGTCAGAGAGTTCCTGCCTGGGCTCTGAGAGAATCCATTTCAGAATTCTGAGGGAATCCTTGTTCAGTTAATTTTGTTCTCTTCTTGAATCTTTCAGTGTCTCATTGTATTTTCTCCTGCCTTCTTATCTTTGCTAGTTTCTTCTTGTCTGTTTTTTTTTATTTTTCTGTTCTGTTGTTTACTTCACTTATCTCTTATTGTCTCTTCTTATTACTTTTTTTCTTTTGTTACTCTTTATATCTCTCATGTCTTTTCTTGTCTCTTTTTGTCTCTGCTTGTCTTAAAATGTATCTTATTGATTTTCTTGTTTGTTCTGATGTCTTATTGCCTTCTTGTCACTTCTAGTATCCCGTATTTTAGTGTAATCTCGTTGATTTTCTTTTTTTTGTCTTATTGTCTTAGTTTATCTTTGACTCCAATTTTTATTTTCTTGGTTTCATTCTTGGAAGCAAATGTTAAGTTCTGATTTCAAAATCTGCTTCGATTGCACAGAGCAGAATCAGAGTACTCTTCCGATGATTTTATTCAGAACACCCCACGCACATCTTCTTTCCTTTCAGTATGAATAAAATCAGCCGTTTCCAACAGCGCAACTAAACACGGCTCAATCCATTTGCATTCATCGACCGTAAACATTTGCCTCCAGCTGACTGGGCGTCTATCCACCCGCAGTAGCAGCAGCAGCGTAAAAATACCCTCACGGATGGCCGGCCACCGATCTTCTCCGCGTGACCCCTCTGCTGCTGCTGCCAGCATGGAAGCAATTCTTAAAAAGCCTTCGCTTGAAAATGCACCCGTGACCGAGTCTCACGTTCCATGGAAGCGACGGACCGTCCGACACGATGATGGGGCACCATCGCATCGCCACGCCACCGGATTGAAACGGAAACCCCGTGATCCGACATGGATCAGAGCAAAAGCTTTTTGTGGTGCTTTTAGCGCCCCACCCGGCGATGAGTACCAACAACGCCAACGCCACGGTCGTGGTGGTGTATTTATGTACGTACAGACCCCGGCTGGGCTCGAGTGGAGTGTAGCGCGTTGAAGTAAGCGATACAATTTCACCCCTTCTAGGGTGGGGTTTTCTTGCGTTTTGTTGGGTTTGACTGAATGGTTTTATTTCCTCTAAAAAAAATCACAGTTGCTATGTAACTGAACAAATTTTAACGAAGCCGTGCAAATAATGCATGAATAAAATCTTAAAACAGCTATAAAACTTTTTCAAGAGTAATTGATCCAAACTTGGCTTAAAGTGCATCAAAAAAATGAGCTAGAGCTAGAGCTTGAGACCAACAGGCATCTTAAAGTGCGTAAGTGTAAGTGATCTTCAAACTTAGGCGTCTGTTACGTCAATTTGGTCAATGAGGAGAACGAGGAGGAAATGACGATACCATAGCTCGTTCACAAGAGAGCGAAAATGAAGAATGGAAGATAAAATATACGAAGAAAGATCGGGAATTGAACTCAGGACTCGCAGCACAAAAACAGCTATTAGGTGAATTGATCAAGATTCCTTCTGCTTCGGACACGTTGCATCCTGGTGCTCCACGCTGCTGCTTCGCAATTGAAGCGGAGGGTACTGAACGAGATCCCACTCGGAACGATGGCCAAGCTGGAAAATCCGCCAATGGATGGGATTTGCTCCATCGTGCTTGGTACCTACTTGAGAGGAGCATTTGCTTTGGATTGAAGAAGATGGCGGAATTCCGTACATTTTTCATGTTAATACCGCGCTCCGGGCTTGGTGTTGAACTGTACTGCATGTTTTACGGTTGCTTTTCTAAGTCTTTTCTAAATGCAGAAATATGACGATAGTTGTGTAACTTATACTTGCGAACCGTCCGTGAAATCCAAACAGTTGTTGATTCAATAAACAGCACTGTGCAAATCCCCGTAATCGTATCAACCGACGTCGGTCGGTCGTACATAATCGTCGATGACGTCGTCTAGACGCCATTAAGTGCAGCTGGCATTCGCCATCCATTGTAGGTAGGTACGACATATATGCTAATGTATGTACATTCATTTGACAGTTCAAATCACAGAACCTGTCCCCAGCACACCCCACAGACGACAAATCAATATTGTTTCAATACCTTTTGTTCGTGCCAAGGATTTTCCAACCCCACACCAAGGAGAATGGGGCCACGTGAGAGGGCTGAAACGACAGTTGTCGTCGTCTTTGGATTGAATGCCTGTGTCACATCAAAGGCAGATGGAAGCTCAACGATATTTTTCATTGCTTCACCAGTTACGTAAACATTTTGAAAGGATGTTGTCGTTATTGAAATCAGTGTTTATGCAGTGCACACTAGTGGTATTTATACAGGTGGATAATAGCTTTCTTGAGATTTTATAGGATCTTCTCCTTGGATAGGGTCGGTTCCTTGATTCCTTATTGCATTAGTATGCAGGTATAGTTTCCATTGTACATATCTTGATCTACATGTTAAATTAATTTTAAGCACAGTAAAGGCGGATAACAAAGTGATATCACTTTGATAACAAACTATATTATCGGTGTTATCATTTTGTTATTTTAGTTATCATCTTCTTCAATTGATGATAACCAAATGATAACAAATTTAGTTATCGATAATTTTAGTCTATCGCGATAACATATAAATTCTAAATGATAACAAAATATGTTATCAGCTTCCAAACGCATATGTCAAAACTTTTCCAAAACTGTGAGTCTGATGAACCTCGAATCTAAAAATAGATTCAGCTTTCCACCTTCAATGCGACTATATTACGAAAGTTTGGCTCTTAATTCAACCTAAATGATAACAAACTCTATTATCAAACGAATGATAACCAGGTAACAGAACTTGTTATCATTTTGTTTTCCGCCTTTGCTCGAACATACACGTTTATTAACAGAGTACTACAAAAAGTTACAGTTTGTTGTTTTTTTTTCTAGCATTACTCAACAATCAGGCATTATCAGGCAATTTGAAGTTATGACGATTACTTTCTTCGCGGTAAAAGTTTCCCCCGACTTGAACTGAATACCTGAGCAGGAGAAAACAGCAGCAGAATACCAAACTCCGTTATGGAAAGCCCCCTGCATAATAAGCAAAACCCAGATTAATCCACCTAGTGGTGATAGTGCCTTTCTCGTCGAATATGTTCTCATGACCTTTCTGTCAACGTTTGCCGAAATATTCCTGAATCCTGAGAATACTTTATCTAGAAAAGTATCAAAGCCGTCGTCGAAATGGGGCACTTATTGATCACATTTACACTGGATACTGATCAATATCAAGACCATACTTACATGCCAGGAAATAACTTTATTTACAATCACAAATCACTTTACGGTCTTCGACAAAGTTTTTATGTACACTTTAGGATCTATTTTATTAGTATACTTGGTAACACGATTCATGTATAATTCGATCATCTAATTAGAAAAATACCGGAATTGGAAATTTCACATACTAAATCCCATTCAAATTTCAATCGCAATACAAAGCACGAGAGTGCAACCAGTCGTACCCAAATTGTGGATGCAGAAAGGGATTGAAAAAAATTTATTCGGTGTTGTGCGATCAAATTATAATTTTCCCATACGATTTTGATTCGCCTGGCATCCACGCACCAATGTGTGAACAAACGATTGCAATCATCACTTCCTTCCCTTTCACACATTAACCTGCAACCTGACGTTGCACAGTGGGGAAAAAACCGACCCAAAAAGGCACCTAATTATTGCGGCTGATTGCGATCTTTAAAGTCCATCTTTTCCGAATAAAAAAATGTCAAGGAATCGATTGGAGTTTCATTCACCGGAATCAAGTGTAAGTGTCCATTTTGGCCCATTTTCCCCTAAAAACACTGTTTTTCTGAATTAAATAATGGTTTCAACTGATTGCGGCTAACCAACCAATTTTTTATTGATGTAAAATTGACAGGTGCATTCTATGGGGCATACCTCGATCTGTACTGGAATCTTGACTGGAAGTGCCCATTTTGTCTCATTTTCCCCTAAGAATACTGTTTTTCTGGATTAAAAAATAGTTTCAACTGATTGCGGCTCACCAACCAATTTTTACCTGACTTTCAGTCAATGACACAAATCGAGGTGTGTCGCATAAAATGCACCTGTCAATCCTACATCAAGAAAAAAATGGTTGGTTAGCCGCAATCAATTGAAACTATTTTTTTAATCCAGAAAGACAGTATTTTCAGGGGAAAATGAGGCAAAATGGGCACTTCCAGTCAATGATACATATCGACGTATGCCCCATATAATGCACCTGTCAATTTTACATCAATAAAAAATTTGATGGTTAGCCGCAATCAGTTGAAACCATTATTTAATTCAGAAAAACAGTGTTTTTTAGGGGAAAATGGGGCAAAATGGACACTTACACTCAATTCCGGTGAACGAAACTATCACCAATCGATTCATTTTTCCATTCGGAAAAGATGGACTTCAAATAATTAGGTGCCTTTTTGGGTCGGTTTTTCCCCACTGTGCGTTGCAGGCGCCATTGTTGCCCAAAAATAGAAGACCACTTACACTCACACACCAAAGATGCCTACTAGTCCCCGGCAGATATCGCATTGGTTCCTTGTGTGAGTGTTTCTGGACTGGCGATATTGGAGTAGCATCCACAGGCGGTCAATCAAGCTAAGTTCAGCTAAGCAATTTCTGTGGGACTCCCGGATCCAGTTGCAAATAACCACCGTTAGTTTCTTATGTGATCTAAAGATATTTTTTGCTACTCGTTGCTACTGCAGGTTATTGAAAGAGCCAAGATTGGATGTGTCTCATTTTTATAATTGGCTACTTCCGGAAGAAACAGCCTCAACCGGGCATGATGAGGGTGGTGGATTCGAATCCCGGTTATTCCAGGATCGCAAAGGAAATTTCCTTGACTTCCTTGGGGTTAGAGTATCATCGTAGCTGCCACACGATATACACATGCAAAATGATCATTGACCGAGAAAACTATCAGGTAATAACTATGGAAGTGCTCATTAAACACCAACACTATTACTAGTCTTACATGTTGCCTGAGGCTATTTTCTTGCTGATCGATCATCAGATAATCAAAATAGCCGCTATTTCATGTGTGGCTTGCTTCCCTTTTTTATTTTACCACTTTCATCGAGACACCTGGAACCGGTTCCAGAACGCTACTGATAATCTCTTGTGGTTTAAGCCTATTTTCTTGAACATTGGTTATCACCGTTATCAAACAGCCTTGATTCGATGTGTCACATGTATGGGCTTGGTTTAATTTTATTTTTGGCCACTTACAATGGAACACCCGGAGCCGGTTTAGGAATACAATCGGTTGTCCCAAATATGGTCTGAGACTATTTTCTTGCTAACTGTTCATCACGGTACCTTAAGAGCCGTGATTTGAGGTGTAGTTGGTTTAGTTCACTTTTATATTTGACCATTTCCGGTGGGACAACCAATACCGGCTCCGGCTCATAACCGGATGGTCTCTAATGTGGTCTGAGCCTATTTGCTTGTTTACCGTTCATAAGGTTATCGAAAAAGCCGCGATTTGAGGTGTCGCATGCATGGGTTTCGTTCATTTCTATATTTCCGGTAAGATCTAAGATTATTTCCTTGCCAACTGTTCATCGCGTTATCAAAAAAGCCGTGATTTGAGGTGTCGCATGCATAGTTTTGGTTCATCTTTATATTTGGTCACTTCCGGCGGGACACTCGGAACCGGTTCCGGCACACAACTGGCTGTCCCAAATATGGTCTGAGAAAATTTCCTTGCATACTGTTCATCACGTTACCTAAAAAGCCGTGATTTGAAATGTCGCATGCGTGGGTTTGGTTCATTTCTATATTTAGCCACTTCCGGCAGGACACCCGGAATCGATTGCGGAACACTACCGGTTCAGACATGGTCTTAGACTATTTTCTTGCATTCCGTTGATCAGATGTTCGAAAATGCCGCGGTTTGATGTGTCGCATGTATGGGTTTGCTGCATTTTCATATCTGGCCCCTTCCTGGAGTCCTGGTCCAGAACACCTAAATGGTAATAACTCCGGAACGGCTGGACCGATCCGAACCATTTTCAATACGAAACAATGGGACCAGATTCCGCGTCGAATGAACCGTTGGTCATTAAAATCGGTTGAGGTTTACTGCCAAAAAGTGATATGAGTTTTTTTTTTACACACACATACTCACACACACATACACACTCATACATCACTTCAATTCGTCGAGCTGAGTTGATTGGTATATGTGACTCGAACATATAGCCTTTCCAGAACACTTAGTGTACGAGAAAGGCAAAAACGTTAAATAATAACTGGTGTGTATTTCGAGTCAAGTACAAGACACTGAAGACGACCTTACAGTTGAGGTCGAAATACGTATCTGTCAAAGGATGCAAATTCTTAGTAGAATTCAAAGGAACAGCACTTAACGCGATTTTCTTTTTATTTATTCCTCAGCTTTCTGCAACTCCAACTCCGTCAGGTGATCGATTTCCGCTCTTGACCAGTATTTGACGTTCGACAATTGTTGCCACATCGACAAACATAGGCCATCACGCGTTACATCTTTTTCCATTAAGAGAACCTTTCGACATCCAGCAACTGCTCTGGTATGTCTAGATTGCGGTGAACATAACAGACGCGTATTCCGTCCGTTACCTTATCATAGTTTTTCCTCGATGGTCATTGAAGTTCAGAGTGACGAAGAAATTAAGGTCCGCTGTACCAAATACTGTTCTTGTCGAAGTACAGTACTGATCCCCACTTGGTTGCTTCGTCTGCCGGGTTTAGCTTGGATGACACCCTGTGCCATTCCTCGCGATTAGATTTTTCCAAAATTTCTCCCACTCGAAAGGCAACAAAAGGACAATACTTCCGGGGATCCGCGTTAATCCAACTCATTGCAATTTCGGAGTCACTCCAGAAGAATTGTTTCCGAACTGGAAGTGAATGTCCATCGAGAACGAATTTGGCCAGCCGTACTCCGAGCCAGGCCCGTGCACAGAAGTGGCACCAAGGGAGGGGTTTTTCCCAATTTTGGCAAAAGGCGGAGGGGCGCCTAGTGTATGGAGCGTCGGTAATGGGGGTGGTTTAACACCCAAACCAACACCCATCTCCCCCCCACCCTTCTACACGGGCTTGCTCCGAGCACGCAAGCCATGAGTTCCATACGGGGCATAGTTGTTGGTTTGACGGGGGCTACCTTGATCTTCGCTGCTACGAATGCCACCTCTGCTGGTCCGTAGGGATTCGCAATCCGGAATTACGAAACACGCGTCCACGAACGTGTGGGTGTCCAGAGTCGTAAGATCATGCATGGAGAAATACCATCTCGGTATGTGCACTTGGTTGATTATGGCCAGCATCTCTAGACAGTGCTTCCATTGCTCGATACGTTCCGTCGCAACTCTGTTCATCCCAACCAATTCCTTCGCGTCAGGTGTCGTGTAGCAGAACTTTCCCGAATGTCAGGTATGGCGCCAAAAACCCTTGAGGATCGAAAAACGACATGACGCACCGCGCTAGTTGCCGTTTAGTCGGTTTGGTGTTAAGGCGAAACTGGAAGCATTTCCTCACTTTTTGGTTTTTTTATTTTTTATTAAATAACGAAGCAATATTTTCAAAATCGGTTTTCGTGCACATGTAGAGTATGGATCAAGGTATCTCCTGAATTTTTTTGTAGTGGAAAATGTTTTTCGTTTTTCCAGAAACCATTTTTGAACAAAATTCCACAAAAAAATGGTTTCTGCAAAAATGGAAAACATTTTCCACCTCAAAAAAATTCAGAAGATACCTTGTTCCATACTCTACATGTGCACGAAAACCGATTTTGAAAATATTGCTTCGTTATTTAATAAAAAATAAAAAATCAAAACGTGAGGAAATGCTTCCACTTTCGCCTTAAGCATTCGTAGTTGGGTTATATCGTCGGGAAAAGCAGTGCTGAATCGGAATTCGTCATCTTGTGTATCCCACATATTTCCGAAGACCCGTTCCGACTGTGTATCGGTACCGGAGGTAAGATCGATGACGGTTTGTTTCTTGACCTCTCTAAGTTGTTCCAAGACGACTCGTTGGTTACTGCATCAATTTCTGATCTCGAACCCACCATGTTGATGGATCTCTTTTACCTGCGACGCGACTTGGGCAGCTTCTTCAGTGGTAGCAAAGCTGTCAAGGTCGTCCACGTAGTGGTTGTGGACTGCTCTGGGATATTCCTGTGTGAACCGGTTGGGATTCGTATTCTTCACGAATTGCGCTATTGTGAGGGAGAAGGTTGATCCGAAAGTGACCACATCCATCAGGTACGATTCCAGCGGCGCCGTTGGGTCAGTCCGATACACAAACCGTTGAGAATGTCGATCTTCTGGCCGAATGTAGAAAGAGTTGGAACAGACGACGTTCGGCTGGTTCGGAGGCATTCAGGTTGGCTCGCGAGACCTACAGGAAAGCTCTCCGGTCTGCTGAACGAACCGGCTGGAAAAACCTTTGTACAAATGTTTCCAGTTTGAGTGAAGTCATTCGGTTAAACAAAATCCTTGCGAAATCTATAAATTTCCGAGTGAACGAACTTCGTTTACCAAATGGCGATCTGACTTCCTCTGATGAGGAAGTTCTGGAATGCTTATTCAGCACATACTTCACTGTAGTTATGATTCCCTGGCCTCGGCTCGGAGTATCATAACTTTAGAATCGATTGAATGGGCACTTAATAGCTTTGCTCCTTTCAAATCTCCTGGAGCAGATCTGATTCATCCTATTTTGTTTCAGAAGGGATTTGATCATTTCAAACATGTTTTGAAACAATTACATGCTTGCAGTTTTGCTACATGGTACATTCCCAAATCTTGGCGGGATATTACTGTGAAGTTCATTCCGGAATTGGGTCGTGCGTCGTATGAAGAAGCAAAGAGTTTCAGACCAATCAGTTTGACCTCTTTTCTTCTGAAATTCTTAGAACGCATTTCGGATTATCACATCCGTGATGTTCATCTGGCCAACGTGCCTCTTCATGTGAACCAACATGCCTACCAATCTGGTAAGTACACTGTGATTCTTTTACACAAGGTTGTTTACGATATCGAGGAAACATTCGCTCAAAAGCAATCCTGCTTGGGTCTTTTCTTAGAGGATGTGCCTAATGGCGATGTCTGGAGCGTTCTCCTCAATTCCCACGGCAGCGCTCGAAGCTCTCTGTGACGTTGCTCCACTACACATTCATCTCAAACAAGAAGCACTTTATTGCACTTATCGTCTACGGGTACTCGGTCTACTAGAGGAAACTCCTGTGAACCGCACATCTACACACACCTCGTTGTTTCCACTTTTGGTGAATTGGCACAAAATTGTCCTTGCTCCAAGCGATCTCACAATGAGTTGTAATTTTCCATATAGAACATTTTCCACGAAATTCCCTTCCCGGGAAGAGTGGACATCTGGTTATCCGGAGAGAAGTATTTCAGACGGCATCGTATGTTACACTGATGGCTCCCTTCTCGAAGGTCGAGCAGGAGCTGGTGTATATTCTCGTGAGCTAAGGCTGTATCAGCACGTAATAGGCAAAGTAATATACTTCTGTTCAGATAGCCAGGCTACTATTAAAGCACTTGCTTCGGCTAACTCTAGGTCGAAGATAGTTACCGTTTGTAGAACTCAAATCGAGGAGCTGAATTCAGCAAACGCTGTTCACCTTGTATGGGTACCTGGCCATTCTTCCTTCGCTGGAAATGAATTGGCTGATGAGTTAGCTCGCACTGGAGCAACACATGACTTCATTGGCCCTGAGCCAGCTATTCCGATATCGAAGTGTTGGGTAAAGCTTCAGATTCACACCTGGGCTGCCGCTCAACACAGACAATACAACTACAAATACAATTGCTCATTACTGTTTACATAATGTATGTGTCAAATCAAAAAAGTATCATTGATCGATGAAAACCCCTCCCAGAGACAATTTCTGGCTACGCCACTGCTGGTGTGTACCAGTGGACAACACTCAACGGCTGCTGGTTTATATCTATAGATACCTGCGGTATATAATACGTGCAATGTGGCCCCATAATTGGATCTTCCTTTAGGGATACCTTCAGAAATCCTGTCAGGGATTTCTCATGGAATTCCTCCAGGAACTTCTTCAGGGATTCCTTCAGGATTTGCGTCAGGGATTCCTCCAGGAATACTTTCATGGATTCGTCTAGGGGTCTTCAGAGATTCCTCTAGGAATTTTATCAGATATTTCCTTAGGGATTCAGTTAGAGATTTCTTCAGGAATTTCTTCAAGGATCTTTTTAGAATTTCCTTCAGGCTTTTTTTTAGTAATACCTTTAGGGATTCTTTCATTGATTTGTCCAGGAATTCTTTCCGAAGTTCATCCAGTAATTTCGTCAGGTTTCCTCTGGTTCTCTGAAAGTTTGTAGGCTTCTGGAATAACTTTCGAAAACATTTCAACTTACACATTGTAAAGCTGCAAACTTACAAGCATTCATCAACAGTGAAAGTTAGTTTCATTCGTCGCTCTCTTCTAAAACTTGTAATGTAATAACCGATTCTTACAAACAACCCAATGTTTTCAATTACTGTGATTTTTCTGTTGCATATGCTGAAAACTGATATGCTGCTCTGGGGATTGCACCTACATAGTTCCTTCAAAAGTTTCCACCTGCTTTTTGTTCAAATGCTCAAAAAGAGTAATTACTCGAAACAACCGAAAACTCAATCAGCATCCCGGTGGTGGTACCGCACCGTACCTACCGAAATGGAAGCCTACGAATAGCAGTAGCAGATTGGCAGATTGAATTTTTGCATGCACCGGATTCTAAAAATGTATATTTCCAAATCATAGCACCTAAATTGTATACGAACTTGATGGTGCAGGCAGTGGGTTCATAGCCGCCTTTGAAATTCGCCTTGTTTGCTGGTAGGAACGCCCGATAGTGCTACTACCTACGCTACACAACACATCACCAAATCCATTCGTTTTTGGGGAGCTCTGGGTTTTCGCACAGCACCACTCCCTCCTACAACTAAGTTTTTTTTTTCTCGCAGGCTCGTTCCAATTCATGAGATTGGATGAATTTCTATACTCGTATAAATATACTTACGAATATATGCAGCGATCCACCGATAGGGAAAGATGGGGAAAACAGGGCATTTGTTTGAAGATGAGGTTGTCAGGGACCTTATCAATCCTCAAAAGATACTTTTATGACTAAGATGTCCTTCGTTTTCTTTTTGGCGTAACGTCCCAATTGGAATAAATCCTGCTTCTGAGAGTTCTATGAGCACTTCCACAGTTATAAACTTTGATTTGTGTTTATCATGTGGCAGCCGAGATGACATTGTATGCCTAATGAAGTCGAGGAAATTTTCTTACGGAAACATCCTTGACCGTCTGGGAATTGAACTCTCAGCACGGTCATGCTTAATACCCGTACGCTAACCGTATCGACTATATGATTCCTTCGTCAGTACGAATAACAGTCGTTATGAAACGTGATACGAAATAAAATGAGCACAGTGCGACTTTGTTCATACACTTACTTAAACGACTTAGTGTTATATTCTTTCGATAGCGTTTGTTACGTTGAAATCATCAAATTGAGGCATTCATACTTGAACGTTTGAAATTTAATACGGTTGTTTTTGACTGAACATTTTTTGTACCCTATCTTCTCCTACAACAAGGGGGCCCGAGTGCCCATTGATGCACATGTAACCCGATAAGTTGAGCAAATTCCCCGAGAAATTCCACTCGTCCAAGTATTAAACATTTTTACTTTGCTCCCCGCGTTTTGGACCTCCCTTCCGCAAAAGCAGTCGGAGGTGTGTGATTGGCAAATCGATGCTGATTCAGTTTGACCGAGAGCTTCGATTCAATCCGGTACGCTGCTGCTGCTGCTGTTGCTGCAGAAAAATTGCTGTTCAAACATTTACACTGGTGAAACGGGCACCCCCACCATCGGCGTACGGATCGAAGGGTTCCATATTGAAATTCGTTACTGGATGGTAAGGTATACAGCTACGCAGGGATGGGAGGGGTCGCACACGCATACCAAAGTCGTGACAGAGTTGTAAAAGCGACTCTCCACGAGGTGAGTGTAGTTTACATTCACCTCGTGGAGAGTTGCCTTCGCAGCTCCCTTACGACTTCGGTATGCGTGTGCGACCCCTACTCTATTCGGCAAAGTTTTGGACAAAACCACAATGCAAAAGTCGTCCATACATCGTTTCTTGATTGCACGCTTCTGAGCTGAGAAAATAGCAAGTGAGTGTAACTCTTTCCAAGTGAGTGTTCCCATCCTTGCAGCTACGGTAGCAAGGGTTGTGGTCTTCTGCATTCCAAAAAGGGTTCTGCTGAAAGATGGGAGGGTCCAAATCAAATCAATCAAATTGATTTACGAAAGCATTCCGGTGCGGGGAATGGCGCTTGGAATTGCAAGTCAAATGAGGCGGGTGATGCAGTTGAAGGTTCATAGATGATGTCGTTTTTCTCGGAAATGGGGAACTTTAATGCAATTTAAATCCAATCCAAGATTACGATGCTGCGAATAGAGGATTTCTGAGTCTTCAGGAACTCTAGTTGAAGTAATCATCAACACACCAACCTTGCTATTATTTACAACAAAAAACAAGAATCCCGCGAAACAGTGTTTCCGAAATAGATGGATGCCGCCGGTTCGATGTAATCCAACCGTGAAAAAGGGCAATTACGGTGTGACATGGTGGAATATGGCACTGACTGCAAACGTGAGTTATTTATCACGATGTGTTCAGCAGATAATGTTGGGCCGCCAAACTCCGCACTTAAGCCAACCAAATACCGAATAATCGAATTTCTTTTCGAAACACATCCATCAGCATAGGCTTGACTCCGTGAAGTGGCACCGCGGCGGTAGCTGTTTGAAAGATTACCCTTCTTCTACGAAGGACCCCGTATCAGTGTTGTTGCCGCCGTTGTTGTATTCTCCGACAATAGAGGGCACAAATCCCCGCCTCTTGAGACAATGCTTTTGCTCTGCTGCTACACAAGTTCATCCCAATCTGGGGTTTACATGGCTACACCTACCCATTTCAAGATTCATCGTTTTACCAAGGCGTCGAGCGTCTTTTCGCGACGACCGTGGATCTGCTTATTCAACTGACAACACGTACGTGACAGCATTAACCCCTGATGGGTACACGAGCGTCGTGTGTGAATGGGAAGAAGGTTTGTGCGACTGTTGAAATACTAGCACACTACAATATATTCGAAAGTTATGCTGTGAGAATGAAACCATTATCAATTTTAACCCCCACCTCCATTAGAGAACCTCTGACCACCGAAAGAATCAGTGTTGTATGCATAACTGCGACAATAAGGCACCTGATTGGAAATGCAAACTGTAAAACGCACTCCTATTTGCGATAAAGGTAATTATAATCACATGTTACAAGAGAGCTTCTCATTAATATAAGAAAACCGCTTATGCGGTTATAAAGAAGCAAGTTTGTGATGTTGGGATTATTCTCAAACATTCCATCAGAAATTCTGCCAAAAAATAGAAAACATCAAGAGATATTCATCCTATTGTGTCTTCAGAAATTCTTATGGACATTTCTTGAGAAATTTTTCATGTGTTCCATCACAAATTTCTATTAGGATTCCCCTAGAAAATCCTTTACGCTTTCTTTCAAAACAATCTTTCAAGAAAATATTCGGAAATTTTCTTTCAGAAATTCCATTCCTACAAATATTTTTCTAAGGTTAATTTTAGAAAATCTTCTAGAATTTCTTCAGAAATATCTCCAGTGATGGCTTTGAAATCCTTAAAAAAAATCTGAATTTCCTTGGAGATTTCTATAAGATTTTCTTGTGATTTTTTTTTTTATTTTATTTTCGGGCCTGTCACTGCGATCAGTTGTTAGATTTATTACCCGTGTAGTGTAGTGCATGTCGCATTACTTCATTATCATTGAAAGGAACTAATAGTATCAATTTTGATACAGTTTTCATTCTGTTTTGTTAGAAACTGGATTATTTGTCAGAGAAAAAAAAAAAACGAGAGCAAAGTAAATTAGTTATGCTAGTTTTATTGAACGACATGATTATCGGATTACTAAAATATTTCATGAAATTGCGAATGAAATAATCAAAGATTGCCTTGGCGATCGCGACGGCTAATTAGTACATATAATATTTAATCAGCAGTTTACACTGCCAAATAAATGAATACTCCTAATCTTATATAATGTTTTCCATGGATTTCATAGATTTCATAGAAAATATTCAATAGATATATTTTTAAAGCAGGGGTTCCCAACCTTTTTGAGGTGGCGACCCCCTTGAAGAATTGTCAAAACATCTGCGGCCCAATGAAAATTTTTAGAAAAAAAAGTATGAATTAAATGAACAAAACCGAGTTTTTTGGGTACAGTGACGTAGCCAGAAATTTACTGTGGGAGAGATTTTCGACGATCAATGACACTTACATTTCGTAAAAATGATGTTATGAACATTCAATTTGAATCACAGCTGAAAAAAAGTGGCGCAGCCGAAAATTTTTCCTTCTGGAGGCGTTTTATACTGAAAATTTGTTCCTCAAATTGTGGCTTTTGGGGTTGGCGGTATACAAAATCAAAAATTGATATAATTTACACAAAATAGAATAAACCATCGGTTGGGAACCCGTGTTTTAAAGTGTACTATTTATATCTTCATAAATTTAGGATTCTTCAAAAAAATATTCCTGGAAATTTTTGAGAAATTTCTCAAGGACTTTCTATATATTTTTTTTTTTTCAGGAAATCCTCCAAGAATTCATTTAGAATTGTTCCATGCATGCATTCTGAAACTTCTCCTGGGATTAATCCAAATATTTGTTTTTCTTTCTAATTTTCCCCTGGCATTCAAAAACTTTTCTATTTCTCCATCGTTGATATTTTCAGGCTGTTTCATCTTCGCATCCACAAGTTGTTTCAAAGATAATTGAGGAAAATCTATCAGACAGTGATTTTTCTTTCAGAAAATATACCACTGTTTTTTCAGGATTTTGAACAGGTACCGTCAAGGCGCCATTCACCGTGGGGGCTCCATTCACCGTGTGCCTTCGAATATTTTTTTCGTTATTTCCATATTACGATTGAATGATATGACAATTTCCCTTCAATTTCACCAATTCAACATTGTATTGGTGAAATTGAAGGGAAATTGTCATATCATTCAATCATAATATGGAAATAATGAAAAAATATTCGAAGGCACACGGTGAAGGGAGCCCCCACGGTGAATGGCGCCTTGACGGTACTTCTTTACAAACTCTTCCAGAGATTTTCTCGTGAAATCCAGAAATTTCATTGAAAATATAATCACAGAAAAGTCTTCAGGGATTACCTCAGAGATCTATACAGAAAAATCAGCATAAACTTCTCCAGGGATAGTTGCTTTATTGCTCTCAGTGATTCTATCAGGAATTCCCCCAGATATTTCTGCAGAAATTCATTTCGAGATGCTTTCAGGATTTGCACTAGTATTCCTACGTATTTCTCCCAAGAAGTTCCTCCAGAATTTCCATCAAAGATACTTCTAGGATTTTTCTCCATGAATTCTGATTTTTTTCCAAAAAATATTTTCTTAGAATTTTAACACTAATTCCATTGGAAAATTTCTCAAAATGTTTTTCAGATTCCTATGGATTAATAAAAATCCAGGTACTCTATTGAATTTCAAGTTAAAATAAACAACAACAACAAAAACAGGTACTCTATTGAAGGATTTCTCCAAGAACTCTTTTATTTTATTTTTTTCAATAAATTCAGTTGGAGTTCCTTCAAGCATTTCCCAAGAAATTACCTACAGTACTCCTCCAGGAAGTTCTTCAGCATTTCGTCCTGAGATTCCATCAAGAATCTTCCTGGAATTCCTACTAAAGTACATTCAGGGATTTATACAGGAGTAAGAGTGGAACTTTCTCCAAAGTTTCTGTGAAAAGAAGTAGCATTAGTTAAAATTTAGAAATAAAAAGAAATAAAAAAATACAAAAAATCCTCTAGGGATTCTTTTAGTAAAACCTCAATGGATTTCTTCTGATTTTTGTTTTCAGAGATTTCTTCAGAATTATTCTGAAAAACTCTCAATATTGAAGGGTTTCTTTAGGAATATCAGAAAGGGATTTCATCAAAAGTTTTTCTATGGACTTTTTTTTCTAAAATTTCCTTTATTCTGCGAAAATTTCTACAGGAGACCCTCTAGGATTTTTTTTGAGAAATTGCTCTCGCCAAAAACATCCCCTAGGATTCCTTTTTAAGATTCCTGTAGAGATTTTTTCAACAGATCATCCAGAAATTGCCCAAAAAACTATCAGAAGATTTTTTGAATTTCTAAAAGAATATCGTAAAAAATTTCTGTAGGAGTCTCCCAAAAAATAAAATTCCAGAAAGTACTTGTGGAAATCCTGAAAAGAATCATGGACTATAATCCTTATAGCAATTTCTGAAGTAATCTCTGGGCTCTGGAGGAATTCCTGAAATAATTCTTGGGGCAATTGGAGAAAACATCTCTGAAGGAATTCATTAAAAAAATCATGAGCAACTTCTGGAGGAATTCTGAAAAAAGTAAAAAAAACTTTCTGGAGAAAATTCTTGAGAAATTTTTGAAGAAATTTATGGTGAATTTTTTTACGAAATTTCTGAAGTGATTCCCGAGGAAATCCTGGAAGAGATTTCTTACGCACATCCTTGAGGCGTTTCTAAATAAATCTCTGGCGAAATTTCTTGAATAATTCCTGAATTTACTCCCGGAGATACCTCAGGAGAAATACTTCGATGGATTGCTTGTACAATTTCTCAAAATATGGGATAAAACCATTAACAGCTAAAACTTAGAAAAATCCAGAAAGGAATCTCTGACGAAATTTTTAAGGAGAAAGGAATTTAAAAAAAAAATCTCAAAACGAATACCTAGGAGAACTGGAAAGTACTCCAAGAATTACATGTTGAAAACACCCTTAAGAACTGAGACTTAAGAAGTGCCAAGGAGTAAAGCCCCGGAAAAACGCCTGAAGGATCACCGATAAAATAACTAAAAGAATTCTGAGTAAATCCTTAAATTAATTTACTAAGCACTTCTTTGAGGAATATCTAGATGATGTTCTAGAGGATTTTCTGGAAATATGTCAAGGAATAATTCTCGGAGGAAATTTAGAAGAAATGCCTGAGGAAATATCTAGAATGATTCTTGATGGTTTTCTCGGAGAATATATGGAGGAATACCAAAAAGCAAATCTGGAGGAATTCCAGCAAGTACTTCTTGAAGGATTCTTAGTCTAGTCTAGTCCAGTCTATACATATACACTATACAGCTGTTCATAGAAAGAATCCTAAAAAATGATAGAATCGTCAACCTCTATCATTTTTGTTGTCATTATCAATGCTTGCAGTACATCGGAAATGCAATACAAGAATTGAAGCGGCCTGGCCTACTGTTTAGCGTCTTGCTGTGGACATTGATGGCATAATAAGTCTGTAGAACGAGGACATCTCGTACCAACCGCTCAGCATAGTATTTAATATAAATATAAAGGTAATACGTTACAATTCAAATCGGAAAGAACTCACCAAATTTATCAATTTCAGTGCGCCATTTGCCAGTAACAGAAACAGCATCAATTTCCCTTTGGTAAGCCAAACTGATTTGCTTTAAATCCGAAGTAACACACTGAACAAAGAGGAGTCATGCCGGCGTAGGTTTTTTTTTGCGCACAAGTAACTGTAACATATAAGAGTAAGTCACAGAGACTTACATGCAACAAGAACCTGCGCTGCCGTAACTCTAGTGTGACAAGTATGTTACTTGGGATGAAACTAAGAAACTCTTACAGTCAGCCATTAACAACACTATCTTCGCAACGCATGCCTGGTTCCGGAACGTTTTAGTGTACGCAATACTTGACACAGTGTTTTTTTTTTCTTCTATCGAAAACCATCTCTATTTCGCTGAATAACTCTAGATTAAGTGGAGATTCAGGGCGATTCAATGCACTTTAGAAGGTTTCAGGAGAGCCTCGTAGGCTCTCAGGTGAGTTTCACGAAGATTTCATGAGCCAAGCCCGTGCACAAGGGGGGGGGGGGGGGGGTTGGGTGTTGACCCTCCCCACAATTACCGACGCTTCATACACTAGGCGCCCCTCCGCCTTTTGCCGAAATTCGAAATTGGGAAAAACCCCTCCCTTGGCGCCACTTCTGTGCACGGGCCTGTCATGAGTGTTTCAGAGGCATCTTAAAGCATTTAAGGGCGTTTAACCCTTCAGCACGCGCGCTGTTGTAAAAAATACAACACGCGCGCGGTGCAGTTTCGGTTGTTTGATGGCGCGCGTCCTGGAACGTTAAGAAGATTTAGGAGGCTTCTTAATAGGCACTCAGGTTAGTTTCACGGAGGTTTCGGAGTTGTTTCGAAGCGATGCAAGGCTTTTCAGCGTATTTCAGAAGATTCCAGGGGTCTTAGGGGGGATTTTGAGTGCCTTGCAGTCTCTTAGGTGTTTCATGGGATTTCAAAGCCGTCCAAAGCATTTCCAGGAATTTCAATGCGTTTCAGGGTGTTACAGGGCATTTCAGGCGGTTCTAGAGGGGTTTTAGAGGACCTCACAGGCTTTCAGGTGAGTTTTTAGGAGGTATAACAGAGGCGTTTCAATGCGTTTCAGAAAATTTCAGCTGATTTCAAGGGGTCTTACAGAGCCTCGTAGGCTATCAGGTAAGTTTCACGGGAATTTTTGGCAGGGTTTCAAAGATGCTTCAAATTGTTTTAAGACATTGAAGGTGACATTGTCGGTGAAACCTCCTCAGACAGAATTTAGGGGGCTTTGTAGATTCTCAGGCGAGTTTATCGGGAGATTTTTCAAAGCGTTTCAATGTATTTCAGGTCCTTGAGGAGGTTTCAGTGGTCTTAGGAGGTTTAGAGGGTATCATAGGATCTCGGGGAGTGTCACGGGGGTTTATGGGGGTTATCAGAAGTGTTACAAAACGTTTCAAGGCGTTCAAGGGTAATTCAATTGCTTCGGAAGGTTTCAGAAGGTTTTTGGATGGCTTCGTTGGTCCTCAGGCCAGTTTCACGTGGATTTCAGAGGTTATCAGTAGGTCGGCTCAGGCGGCACGTTCTCCTGCAAATGGGAGATTTGTGCCTCAGTGCGTTTCAGTAGACGTTAGAGAGGTCTTCACTGCAAATTTTGTTTGCTGGTATTCAGCAAACTTTGCTGATTTTTTTTTGCGCTGATTTTATTCAGCAATACGAATTTATACTGAGTATCAACAATTATTTTTCAACTTGCTGAACCATCTAGTAATGTTGACAGTTGATCAGCAACGTTGTGCTGATACTCAGCAAAAATGTTGCTGTAATCCAGCAATTTATTTTTCTGATTTTTTTATGCTGGAAGCATAAAAAAAATGGTTTATAGCCCTTGTAGGCTCTCAAATGCGTTTCACGGTGCGATTTAAATGCGTTTAGAGGCGTAACAAGGCAATTCAATACGTTTCAGGAGGTTTCAGAAAGTTTCATGGAGGATCTTGGGGGTGTGAATTCCATGGGGTTCCAGGAGATTTCAGAGCCGTTCAGAGCGTTGTAGGGCGTTTCAATGCATTTCATGGCGTTTTTGGGCGTTTCAGAAGGTTTTGGCAGGTTTAAGAGGCATCACAGGCTTTCAGGTGAGCTTAAGGAGGGTTTCAGAGATGTTTCCAAGTGTTTCGAGACGATTCAACGCTTTTCAGCAGGTTTCAGAGGGTTTTAAGTGAGTTTCAGGGGGCCTTGCAGCTTCTAAAGTGTGTTTCACGGGAGTTCCAGGGGGTTTTAGAACCGTTCAATGCGTTTCAATGCATTTCATGGTGTTTTAGAGCGTTTTAGGAGATTTCAGAAGAATTTCAGAGAACTTCACAGTATCTCAGGTAGGCTTCAAAAGGTTTCCAGGAGCGTTTCATCGCATTTCAATATGGTTCAGGGTGATTGAATGCGTTTAAGAAGGTTTCAAACGGTTTTAGGAAGGCTTTAAGGGGTCTCATAGGTTGTTAGTTGAAGGGTGATGCGGTCAAAATTTGGTCACACAATTTGTTTCATAGCTTGAGACTGCGTACACCAAAACAGCTGATTTTAGGACCAGTAATGGTACATTATATGTAGCTTATACCATAAAATTTTCATCAAAATCGGTTTGGTATTTGGGGAGATATTGTGAATCCTGAAAACTGCAATTTTAAAATATTGTGCAAAGAGAATTGAAAAATAAGAACACATTTTTACTCTTTTATTTATAGAGCCAGAGATACTTAACCGATTTCAATGAAAATTTTTCTGTATGTGAAGTATGCATATCAAAATGTTGTGTAAAAATTTCATTCAATTTGATCCAGCCGTTACAAAGTTATATTTGTGGCACCCGGTCAGTTTTTGCCTTTCTCGTACACCAAGGTGTACCGAAAGGCTATATGTTCACTCCAAAAACGAAAATTTGATAGAGCCTCCGGAGGGGTCAAGTCTTATATACCAATCGACTCAGCTCTACGAATTGAGGTGATGTCTGTGTGTGTGTATGTGTGTGTGTGTGTATGTGTGTATGTGTACAAAAAAACTCACATCACTTTTTGGAAGTAAACCTGAACCGATTTTAATGACCGACGGTTCATTCGACGCGGAATCTGGTCCCATTGTTTCCTATTGAAAATGGTTCAGATCGGTCCAACCGTTCCGGAGTTATGGCCATTTAGGTGTTTCGGACCGGTACCCCAGGAAGGGGCCAGATATGAAAACGCTACAAACTCATCCATGCGGCACATCACATTACGGCATTTTCGATAACTTGATGAACGGTACGCAGAAAAATAGTCTCAGACCATATCTGAACCGGTAGTGCCCCGGAACCGGTTCCGGGAGTCCCGCCGGAAGTGACCAAACATAAAAGTGAACTAAACCCATGCATGCGATATATCAAACCGCGGCTTTTTCGATAACGTGATGAACAGTAAGCAGGACAACATTCTCAGACCATATCGGAACCGGTAGTGTTCCGGAACCGGCTGCAAGTGTCCCGCCGGAAGTGGCCAAGTGTAAAAGTTAACCAAACCCATGCATGCGACATATCAAATAGCGGTTTTTTTGATATCCTGATGAACAGTAAGCAGGATAATATTCTCAGACCATATATGGATCGGTTGTGTCCCGGTACCGGTTACGAGTGTCCCATCGGAAGTGGCCAAATATAAAATTGAACTAAAACCATGCGTGCGACATATCAAACCGCAGCTTTTTCGATAACCTGATGAACAGTAAGCAGGAAAGCATTCTCAGACCATATCGGAACCCGTTCCAGATGTTCCGCCGGAGGTGGCAAGCTATAAAAGTTAATTAAGCCCATGCAAGCAACATATCAAATAGTGGCATTTTTGATATCCTGATGAGCAGTAAGCAGGAACATATTTTGAGAACATATCTGAATCGGTTGTGATCCGGAACCGGTTCCGGGTGTCCCTCCGGAAATGGCCAAATTTAAAAGGGAACCAAACCCATGCAAGCGACACATCAAATCGCCGAAACCGGTTTCAGGTGCCCCGACGGAAGTGGTCAAATGTAGAAAAGAACCAAACGCATACACGTAGCATATTAAATAACGGCTTCTTCGATAACGCGAAGAACGGTCAGCAAGAAAATATTCTCAGACCAGTAGTGTTCCGGAACCAGACTCGAGTGCCTCACCGGAACTGGCGAAATGCACAAATGAACCAAACCCATACATGCATTACATTAATTTGCGACTTTTTAGGAAAACTAAATAAAAAAATGCATGAAACTAGTCTAAGACCACATCAGGGAAAATCAGTAAGTGGTAAAATGTGAACCGAAAGTGGTAAATGTGAAATTGGACCAAACCCATGCGTGTCGTACCATAAAACCACACTAATTCGACAATGATTGCAGTCAAATTACCTGGGTAAACTTTTAATTCGATACACTAACTCTATTTTAGTTTTGTTTAGATTGTATGATTTGTTTTTGAACACAAATCTTACAGATATTGTAGTGGTACGAATTGATAGCTTGCTCATTTTACGATTGTTGGTTTCCGAGGTTCACTGCGGTTGATTCCAAACGGACCAGGTGTTGGAAAGCACCATATTAGAACTTTCGGAAGTAGCAGCTGCACGAGGAGCCGCTGCGGGTGTGAGTAACATTACAATATCGTATCATTCGTATTTACATTGTATTACACTGTGACATTTGATCATTTTTTAATTCAACAAATTTGGAATGAGTGGGGTACAAATTAAAAAGTGTCGTATTAAAGAGTGATGAATACGCGGGGTTTGACAGTACATCAAATAGCAGCTTTTTTGATAACTTCTTCTTCTTCTTCTTTATGGCTCGACGTTAGCATTGGAACTTGACCTGCCTCTCTTCTACTTAGTGTCCTTTAGAGTACTTCCACAGCTATTAATTGAAGGGTTTTCTTTGCCTGCCATTGCATGAATTTGTATATTGTGAGGCAAGTACAATGATACACTATGCCCAGGAAGTCGAGAAAATGTTCCCGACCGGAACGGGAATCTAACCCGCCGATTCCGGATTGGCGATTCATAGCTTTAACCACTAGGCCAACTGGAGATCCTTTTTTGATAACACGATGATCGATTCGTAAGAACATAGCCTCAGACCATATTTTAGACAACCGGTAGTGTCCCGAAACTAGTTCTAGGTGTCCCACTGGAAGTGGTCATATATAAAAGTGATCTGTACCCATGCTTAAGATAAATCAACCCGTGGTTTTTTAAGGTAACCTAATGTACGTTAGCAATGATATTGCCTCAGACTATATTTGGGAGACCCGGTGGTGCTCTGGAACCTTTTCCGGAAAGTAATCAAATGTACCATGCGACACACCACATCACGGCTTTTTTAATAACCTGAGGAACGGTTAACTAGAAAATAGGCTAATACCACATTAGAGACTACCGGTAGGGTTGCACAACCAGCGTTTGATGCTTCGCCGGAACTATAAAAATAAAAAAATCAATGCAAGCGATAAATATGTGTAAGAGAACAAAATCTTGACATACTAAACCCACATACAAACAGACGTCCCACTATACTCACTACGTTCTTGTTTTCAACGGTCAATAAAATATAACCTAGAATGTGCAGAAAATTTTTAATCGAAGACCGCAAAGTGATGTGTGATTGTGTAAAAAGTTATATCTTAGCATGTTAGTATCGTCTTGATATTGATCAGCTCCCAATGTTTGTGATAGTACTCATGCAGTCTACTGAGAAATCTGATATTATTCAGCTCTGCTTATACGCTGAACACAACGTCGGACTATGTGTCATCAATAAGTTTTAAGTCAATTCAATTTTGGCTTTGATAAAATGCTTGCTTTTCTTAACCCTCGAGCGATCGCGCTGTTGTATTTTGTACAACACGTTGAAAAAATCTCGCTTTTTGTACTCAGCATTAGCGTGGTGCTGACGCAGGTAGTCAACCGCGCGAGTTAAGGAAGGTTGTAACGAACGGAATGGTTTCTTAACGGCTGCAACTTAAGCGCCACTTCCGTAAGGGAAGGTTGCAGACGCACGGTTGAATCCGGCCAGAGACTCTTGCCCAGGGCGGGTAATATTCTTGGCTCAAACGCGTTAGAAACAATCAGCTTTTCCCTCCGGGAGAACTCAAAACCCAATTAACTAATGACCACGATTTTCGGAGACCGAACCTTATCCAAATTTTCGTTAAAAATACTCAAATAAACTATAACGGATTCCCGGACCACTTGAGAAAAGAAAACTTTCACCTTCAGAACGTAAACTCAAGTTTTGTTAAGACAAACAAGGCATGTATTGCTTTCAGGCATACTCCTATCGATCTACCTAAGTCCCGGGACGAGCAAACTTGTTTTTTCCCTAGATTCAAATTTCACTGCGTTACTTAAAGCTATCTGACCTGTAGGCCCGCAAGGGCGGTGCGAGGAGGGTACTATCACGAGACGGCGGTGCTGATGTTCGGTAGCCGCTTTGTGTTGCAGGTAGCCAGCAAAGACTCGGCTCGGTGAAGGTCAAGCTACGGTGCCCGAAGCCGGACGGTGTCAATTTGGGGGCTCGCTACGACGGCTCTCGTTTCCTCGCAGGTAGTCAGCGAATACTCGGCTCGTGAAGGTCACGCTACAGTATCCGAAGCCGGACGAAGTCGACTCTGAGCGTTACGGATCACGGTACGATGCTCGGAATCACACGGCATCGACGCTCCGTCGACGTGTACTTCGGGTGCCCTCACACACGGAAGGGGTGCGGTGTGGTTCTCACAGGGCAGGTGACGATGGGCGGTCGAGGTTCTCAGCTCGTAAGTCGACGGACGGCGATTTTCTACGGGCAGGCCGTCGGAGAGGATCTCTTTCAGAGCGGGATCGGGGGGTGGTGTTCCCGATTGAACGGTTCGTCGCACGTTTTTCCTCCACCCACGTGGATACAGTGGTTCGCCGACTTGTGCTGGTTGTAGAACCCAAAAAAAAACCCACGTCAACGCGGGTTTTACCTGGTTGACGTTAAAGATCAGATATGGGAATTCGTGCTAGTATGAGGTGATTTACCTGCTAAAACGTTCGTTACGACGCACAAATTTCGCTGGGAGATCCAGCAGAATGCGGTGGTGCGGCAGCTCTAGAATTAATTCTACATATCAAACATGGCCGCTGTTTCCCAAAACCACGTGTAATTTACCTCGGTAATTTCTATCCCACACTTCGCCTGCACCTTGGGAACAACCGGAAAAAGCTCCTAGTTGTCCTAGCTGAGCACTAAGGCACTATTTCTTTGTCTTCCCTAGCACTATTCTTCTAAAGGCCTAGCCACTAACTTAAAGACCTTTAGCTATTCTAATAGCACTTCAGTTGGCTGGTTTCACTCGTGCAAACGATCTGTCGATTTTCGTAGTCGAAACTCAAGTGGGGAAGAGATCGCTTTTTGATCTTATCGATCGCGTGATCTAGTTAGGGGGACAATGGTTTAATCTCCTTATAGGCGGTTCTAGCTATCTCCCATACTCCAACACGAAAATGTAGGAGGCTGGGAGGAAGTTTTAATCTCATCCCGAAAGAGTAAAGAGAGAGTCTCGTAGAGCGGAGCCGTATTTAATCTTAGAACTCGTGAGTACTACAGTTTTCGCCTTTACAGATAGGTAGCGCTTTTTTTGTATGCTGGCAGTTTAAAATGAGATGAGATAGGGTTTACGGGACAGGAACATCGTTACATTAGTCGTCCCAGCTAAAGAATAAAAATTTTGAAATTTATTTTAAAAATTTCAAAATTTTTATAAGTTTTTGATTTTGAATTCATGTACTTAAAATTCAACCCTTTTTTTTTTTTTTTTTTGATAATTTTGCTTACAATCCTACAATTCAAACTCGGAATATCGGTATTATCGGAATGTATGTATTTTGTTAGAGATTTTCTGTATTTTAAGAAATGGAAATTAAGGCTAGCTATGCTTACTTGTTCCATGTCTTTCCAAATTCATTCCCTGCAGGCCACTCTCTTTCTACTTTCCAACAAACTTATGCCGAATTACTTCAGAAACTTCTGAAAAAGCAACATTTTTTCCAAATAACTCCTGAAACGTCAGGAAAAATTAATCCAACTACCTATTTACTTCAATTAATCAATTGAAAATATTTTGTCTCGATACGTCTGTACCTAACACTCACTCCAACCAATTCACGCCCATTCTTTCCGAACGTTTAGCATAGCTACCTGAAGCGTTACGGTGAGTTACTAAATAAACGATGGTGCAATTCGACTAGACTACTTTTGAGGAAGAATTTTAAAGGTTTTGCAGAGTTGCTTCGGCAGAAACGAATCTGCGTTGCAAGCGGAAGGATCTATTGCATGAAGAGGTAGTTATTTATCTAAATTTAACTTACTTTTCAGGACCGGATTTGATACAACTAGATTGTGGAACATCGGATTTGCTTAAACATTCCATATTAGAGCAGTGGGAAAAGTGATAAAATTTAAAAGTTACTAGTATACACAATTTAAATCGCGTTGGATGATTATCTGCTCTCAGAAGACAGCCAGTGTGATTTATAGGCGGGTCGAGTTGTGTTGGTTTATATTTGGTCGTGTATGAAGGTCATACAAGGTCGCCATCTGGTCAAGCAGATAGGACCGATGATCTATGTCAGATTCCCGTGGGGGTCGTCAACAACGCGAGGAATCAGTGATCACATCTCAAACGTTGGACTTTTGCCGTAGCACCTCAGCGAGTATTTTGGTTTGGGCAATAGTAGCTGTTTAGTGTATGTGCATCACGGCTGATGATACACAGTCATAGCTGGAGGATTTGTTCAAGCTTTCTTAAGGAAGGACCCATGGAAAGTTCCTGGGATCCTTTTCCCATCTTCAGTCTCTAAAACGTAGGTATTGGTTCCTACTACTGACTGGACTCGTGCACGGGTATATTTCGACCCAAACTTCCCTACGAAAAACTTAGCCTTGTCCGATAAGCGCACCTCGCGTTTATAGACCAGGTCCCCCACGTGAAAGGTATGTTTGTCATTCGAGCGTAGATTATATGGCTTGGAATACCGTTGGTACGCAGCATGCAGGTTTTGCCGAACCAATTCATAAAGCTTTTTCGTGTCTTCCTGATGTGGAATCAGGGCTTCATCGGTTCTGGAATCCAAGTCCCGCAGGTGGTCGTATTCCGTTCCCATACTAATCATATTCCGACCGAAGTTTATAAAGTATGGGGTAAAACCCGTACTTTCGTGTACACTAGTACGAATTGCGACCGCGATTTCTTGGACAGATTCATCCCAATTACGATGATCTGCCTGTTTATTTAACGCACACCGAAGAGCGGTCACAATGACCCGATTTACTCGTTCGGCCGGATTCGGACTAGGGTGGTACACTGCTAAGTTCCACTGTGTCACGCCATATTTATGCAAAAGTTTGCGGAACAGCTCACCCTGGAATACTTTTGCATTATCCGTAATGCATACGGCTGGAGCGCCGAACAAATTGAAAACTAAATTTTCCATCACCTGACAGACCCCTTGTGCAGTTGCAGCTTTCATGCACTGGACCAGTACAAACTTAGAAAAAAAATCGCAAATCACGAGAATCCATACATTTCCCTTACGAGATTTCGGATATGGCCCGAGGAAGTCAATTGAGATGACTTCCCACGGTTGGCTACACAGTTTTGGCTTCCCACATGGCGGTCGAACATTCGTGTTCGGCACCTTTGACTCCTTGCACACTAAACAACTATTGCAGAATCTTCGGATCTCGCTGGCCATCTTTGGCCAATAATATCGCTCTCGGATTTTCTCAAGGGTTTTGAGGAAACCTAAATGAGCAGAGTTATGTACCTCAGCAATGGTCAACTTTCTTTCTGGTATTGGTAGTACCTCTTTCCAGCGAAAACAGGGGTCATCCGGTAGAGTGGAGTTGGTCACATATTTGTAAACTCTTCCGTTTACAATTCGGAAATCTGAGTATTGTTCAGGCTTTTGTTCAATTTGCTGCCTAAGCCCATCAATGTAAGGATCTGCGAGTGAGCTAGAGACCATATAGATGCTTCGGCTTAACGCATCCGCCGAGATGTTCTCGGTGCCCTTTTTATATTGAAAATCCACATCATACTTAGATAGCTTGAGCGCCCATCTTGCGATGCGCGGGCTCTTCGATTCTATGCTCATTGACTTTAAAAAAGTCAGGCTCATCGCATCCGTCTGTACGACAAATCGGTTTCCTTCAACGAAGTGCCGAAAATTTTCTATGCTTAAGAGCACCGCAAGACACTCTCGCTCGGTGGCACTGTATTTGCGTTGCGTACTAGACAATTTTTTTGAATAGTACGCAATGCATTTGCGTTCGCCCCGCAAAACTTGTACTAGAACCGACCCTACAGCCAAATCCGAGCTATCAGTCTCAATTATGAAAGGCTGAGTGAAGTCTGGATTGGCTAAAATGGGAGCCGACACCAGGGCTTCCTTCAATTTTTGCAGAGCCTGATCCGCCTGATTTGTCCACTCCAATTTCTTACGACCTTTTTTGAGTAAGTCGGTGATCGGGACGGTGATTGAAGAATAGTTTTTAATAAATTTCTGGTAAAATCCGGCCAGACCCAGTAAACGCCGGATATCCTTCACAGTGCGGGGTACAGGATAATCAAGAATGGGTTGAATCTTTGTGATATCCATCGACAGGCCTTTTTCGGACAGCACGTAGCCAAGATAGCGGATACTGGTCTGATAAAACTTGGATTTCAAAATATTTATGGTAAGTCCAGCTTGTTTGAGCCGATCACCGACGCATCTTATAAGCCGAAGGTGCTCTTCGAACGACTCGGACGTTATAATAATGTCGTCCAAGTAGACGTAGACAAATGGCTCTAAGTCATGCCCTAGCACTTTCACCATGAGACGTGCCATAGTGGCGGGTGCGTTCGTCAGGCCGAAGGGCATGACTTTAAAGCGAAACAAGCCTTTGTTTGTACGAAAGGAAGTCTTGTTTTTCGCGTCCCCATCTAATTCCACCTGGTAATAAGATTCGGTCAAGTCGATAACCGAGAAATATCGAGCCTTTTTTATTCTTTGCAGAATTACGGCCATATTAGGAATTGGAAAGTCATCCTTCTTAGTAAGCGAATTTAGACGTCTAGAGTCCAGGCAAATCCGCCATTTTCCCGTAGATTTCTTAATGGGAAGTAGTGGATTGATGAAATCCGCAGAGCCTTCACACTCTTCAATGACATCCAAGCCCTGTAACCGATCCATCTCCGCATCGATGACCGCTTCTACTGCTGGTGACCATCGATAGGAGGGAATACGCTTCGGAGTGGCACCAGGAATTAACTCGATATTGTGTTTTAGCAAGCCAGTTCTACCTAATTGGCCTTCCTTGGTGACCGGCAGGTGTTGAATAGCTTGGAATAATTCCGAACGTTGGTCACTTGAAAGTTGGTGTTCAGTCTCGATTTCGCCGGGATTGTCGAAGGTTTTGGTCGGAATTTCGACCGTAGGCATCTCAAGACTTGCATCTTCCTCTTGAGGCTCAGACGCAGGCTGTTCAGTGGCCACTGGAATAAGGTGAAAGCAGATTTTTTCATCCTCTAATCCAAAGTAATCCTCGGCATAGCGAAACCCCGGACCATTTTCCATCCCAGAAACTTCTCTCTGAGGGGATGGTGGTACCTCAGGGTCCGATACCAATCTAAAATTAAAGGCTCGCAGAAAATCTATTCCTAATATCAAATCCTTTGTAATCTCTGGTACCACGAGAGTCGGGATAATTTTTAGAACTTCTTGATACTTATAGGGGACATTCACATACCCTAGACAGGTATATGGTGTCCGATCCGCGGTGAAGATTTGCATACTACAGTTTTGCATTTTCAATCCGAGCTGTTTTATCAAACTAAGCGAACTTAGAATGGACACGCTTGCCCCAGTATCTAACAATCCTTCAATGTTCTGACCGAGGATGGAAACAGTTAAGTGAGGGCAACGTCGGAAAGACGTTTGTATCAAGTGAGTTTGATGAAACTTGGAAAGCGGGGAGGGAATTATTTTATCGGAGTGGGGAGGAGCACAGTTCTCTGTGGTCTCCCCAATTAATCGTTTTTTGACTTGGATTCCACGGTGGGTCGAATGTCATGCTGCTGTGGGCATCGGAACGCTGTGGTTTCTGGATGGCCACACATATGACAAAAAATTGCTTTTCTCTGATCGCACTCCCTCCACAAATGACCCGATTTTCGACAATTCCAACATAACGGCTTTGATCGTTCATTTGGATCCGTCGATTTCCGTGCGTTCGGATCTCTTTGCGGCCCCTTTCGCACTTGAAGAGCGGCTACTTCTAAGTCGTCTGCGTCTTCCTCGACAAAAACTAGGTCTGCATCTTCCGAATAAATCTCATTGACTATAGGGGGCTTAGAAATACCTTTGGAGTGGTATAAATTTCCCTCCAGCGCGTCAAAGCGATAGCACAACTGAGCTAGGTGCTCTAAGGACGTGATCTGTTCCAGTGCCAGGCGGCGTTTGTAAGACATTTTCATGTTCTCCGTTACGAGCTCAAATTTCTCATCTTCCGAAAGCTTTCTCATCAGACGTTGAGATAGCGTTTCGATATCCGTAAGGAACGCACTAAAAAGCTCATTCGGGCGCTGCTTTCGGTTTCGCAAGTCTTCCTTGATAAAACGATCCCGATTGGGATTATCGTAGCGCATCTTTAGGTAGTACAACAGGGTATCCCATGAATCAAACTTAGGCTCATAAGCCGTGTACCACACGTATGCATCATCTTTGAAAAGGAGATGTGCGTGTGTTCTCAGTTCTTCTTTGGTGATCTGATAGGAACGAGAGAGAAGCTCTATCTGCCGGAGAAAATCAATGACCGGGACCGGATGAGTATCACCCGCAAACTTTGGCCATTTTTCGAGGATACTGCAAGTTTGATGAGGCAACCTTCCTCTTCTGAGTTGGGTTGCTGATCCTCCCTCCATTGAGGAGGGGTTTGGCATTTCCGAACCTTGGTTTATTGACCGCAAAATAGGATCATACCGTTGGCGGTTCAAGGATGAACCACTTGGTACCACTGGTTCGTTCGGAATGTAAAAACTTGGCCACGAGTTACGCAAAACCTCTTGGAATGCGTATGGAGTCGTTTCCGGTCTGTCAGTCATATTTCTGGGCTGATCCTGTGGATTACTAGAACGATTGAGCCTTAACGGGGGAGACAGTCTTGAACCCGTGGGTATCCCTGGAGTTTCTCCAGTAGGAACCCGGGAAATACGAGAAATGTTTGGGTCATTCAACTCCACTTCCCCGATTTGGTGAGCAAGGTTGCTTATGTCAATGTCTGGCATGTTCGGACGATCGGATTGATTTCCCAACAGTTGACGAACATATGATTGAATATAATTCTGAATTTCAGATATGTGCACGTAGTTTCCTGAATTCTGACCCTCATCCCCAGATTGCATGGGTTGAGATGAACTTGTTTGATGAGAAGTTTGCAAATTCGGTGCGCCATCATCTGAGACAATGACTTCCCGTAGGCTATCGTTTAGGCATTGCTGGACGCCGGAGGTGGGTCGGCGCGCAGATAGTGATGGACCGGGATCCCGACTTGACTGTTCTACAGTCGAAGGAGGAACGGGCTCCCGACGTGAAATTCTAGCCGACCACGTTGCCCCTGTAGTGGACGACGGCTGAATAGTAGAATTCATCAGCGGTCTCAGTTCATTTTGACAAGGCACAACATTTTGTTCCCGGCGTATAACCCCCGGGTTCTCGCTGGGAATAGGCATCATCCTTGCCTCGTGAGTGCTTAAGGAGGTCCCAATTCCAAATGAATTAGAACTCCCATGTTGCGTAGCAGTTGCTACCGGTTCTGAAAACCGCGTGAAATCAACTTGAGTTGGGTGAAATTGCACACTACCGAAGCGATTTTGATTTGATTGCTCCAACGGAGTATTAAAACGTGTGTCACGAAACGGAAGCTGAGTTCCGCCAGCCGATAGCCTTGTTCTCGAGGCTACATTCATTTCTGCCTGAAGATTATTGGGAGCTGGTAAGCGGCTTCCCATTGAATATCGTGTTCCACCTGTAGGCAAATTTGAAAAAATACCTGACATTCTTTGGTCAGCCCACGCAAGGCGTTGTACTCGATCTACTTCTGACTCGACGACCCTACCTACCGCTCCTTCAAGCGAGTCATGAGATACTGTCCTTGGCGGCGAGACCAAAGTTCTTTGCGATTCTGTGGTGTAATTCTGGGCCAAAGAATCATCCAAGTTTGATCGATTATTCGACATGGTGTAACAAATCCTGAGATCCAGTTAAAATTGAATAAATGTAAAGTGAAAAAAAAAATATAAGAAAATATAATGTACAAAAAAAAATCGAATTCAGTTTCTCAAAGTACTAAACCTACCAAAAAAAAAATCAAACTTATTCCTAGCTATTGCTAAATCCAATTCAACTGATATTCCTAAATACCGATATTCCTAAACTAAAGAAAATGTATCAATTAGCCAAACTGTCTCTGGGCCCCACGTTGGGCGCCAAATGTAACGAACGGAATGGTTTCTTAACGGCTGCAACTTAAGCGCCACTTCCGTAAGGGAAGGTTGCAGACGCACGGTTGAATCCGGCCAGAGACTCTTGCCCAGGGCGGGTAATATTCTTGGCTCAAACGCGTTAGAAACAATCAGCTTTTCCCTCCGGGAGAACTCAAAACCCAATTAACTAATGACCACGATTTTCGGAGACCGAACCTTATCCAAATTTTCGTTAAAAATACTCAAATAAACTATAACGGATTCCCGGACCACTTGAGAAAAGAAAACTTTCACCTTCAGAACGTAAACTCAAGTTTTGTTAAGACAAACAAGGCATGTATTGCTTTCAGGCATACTCCTATCGATCTACCTAAGTCCCGGGACGAGCAAACTTGTTTTTTCCCTAGATTCAAATTTCACTGCGTTACTTAAAGCTATCTGACCTGTAGGCCCGCAAGGGCGGTGCGAGGAGGGTACTATCACGAGACGGCGGTGCTGATGTTCGGTAGCCGCTTTGTGTTGCAGGTAGCCAGCAAAGACTCGGCTCGGTGAAGGTCAAGCTACGGTGCCCGAAGCCGGACGGTGTCAATTTGGGGGCTCGCTACGACGGCTCTCGTTTCCTCGCAGGTAGTCAGCGAATACTCGGCTCGTGAAGGTCACGCTACAGTATCCGAAGCCGGACGAAGTCGACTCTGAGCGTTACGGATCACGGTACGATGCTCGGAATCACACGGCATCGACGCTCCGTCGACGTGTACTTCGGGTGCCCTCACACACGGAAGGGGTGCGGTGTGGTTCTCACAGGGCAGGTGACGATGGGCGGTCGAGGTTCTCAGCTCGTAAGTCGACGGACGGCGATTTTCTACGGGCAGGCCGTCGGAGAGGATCTCTTTCAGAGCGGGATCGGGGGGTGGTGTTCCCGATTGAACGGTTCGTCGCACGTTTTTCCTCCACCCACGTGGATACAGTGGTTCGCCGACTTGTGCTGGTTGTAGAACCCAAAAAAAAACCCACGTCAACGCGGGTTTTACCTGGTTGACGTTAAAGATCAGATATGGGAATTCGTGCTAGTATGAGGTGATTTACCTGCTAAAACGTTCGTTACGACGCACAAATTTCGCTGGGAGATCCAGCAGAATGCGGTGGTGCGGCAGCTCTAGAATTAATTCTACATATCAAACATGGCCGCTGTTTCCCAAAACCACGTGTAATTTACCTCGGTAATTTCTATCCCACACTTCGCCTGCACCTTGGGAACAACCGGAAAAAGCTCCTAGTTGTCCTAGCTGAGCACTAAGGCACTATTTCTTTGTCTTCCCTAGCACTATTCTTCTAAAGGCCTAGCCACTAACTTAAAGACCTTTAGCTATTCTAATAGCACTTCAGTTGGCTGGTTTCACTCGTGCAAACGATCTGTCGATTTTCGTAGTCGAAACTCAAGTGGGGAAGAGATCGCTTTTTGATCTTATCGATCGCGTGATCTAGTTAGGGGGACAATGGTTTAATCTCCTTATAGGCGGTTCTAGCTATCTCCCATACTCCAACACGAAAATGTAGGAGGCTGGGAGGAAGTTTTAATCTCATCCCGAAAGAGTAAAGAGAGAGTCTCGTAGAGCGGAGCCGTATTTAATCTTAGAACTCGTGAGTACTACAGTTTTCGCCTTTACAGATAGGTAGCGCTTTTTTTGTATGCTGGCAGTTTAAAATGAGATGAGATAGGGTTTACGGGACAGGAACATCGTTACAAGGTTAAAAAATATCAGTATTCAGGAACACTTTGACTTACGTCGACGGAAAGATCGTGAGAACATATACGACGAGAAAGGCACTATCACCTCTAGGTGGATTTATTTGGTTTTTTTCATATTCAAACTGCTACAACTTTGAAAGTATTCATACAAAATGGCTCAAAATTTTACTAAGAACATATTTTTATAATAGTATTATACTAACTTGATGATTTTGTGGCTATATCGGTCTCTTTCTACTCATAGTATAAGGGAGTAGAGATCAAAGTGGATAATGAAATGATAGATATGATAGAATTCGCTAGGTAGCGAACAAGTGTGAAAATTTTATAGAAGGTGAAATTAGGTAAGTAGGCCATGTATTGAACGAATACATCGAATGCGTGAAACTTCTGCCGTGCGACCTGTGCTTTTAAACAGATCGGCTTGGTTGGTAGTTCATACCACCTTACCAAGACTGGCAGAAATCAGGCACCCGACTGCCTATGTATTGTCCTGTTTTCATCACAAATTCTATCGATCGGTAGCTTTTTCGGAATTCGCACTCCGTTCATAGGGGTATGCCTATATCGCGGCGTGTTCTTCCTTTTAGCTTTTTCGATCTTATTGAATAGAACACTTTTCTTTTTAAGTCAAACTTTTCATATCATGTACTGATTTATCGACCGCATTCTATAATTAACTTGATGATTTTGTAGCTATATCGGTCTCTTTCTACTCATAAGTATGTATTGCTGTGTGCATTCGGAATGCAAATATCAAATGCGGGAGCACCAAATGCGGTAAGATTTTCTGACAAGTAACCCGGGGAGCATTTGGATCCTAGGTTGGCGGTGGTTTTGGCTATGGTTGCTAAGTTGCCTTTGGTAACACTTGTTACCGCGTTTGAAGCGCATTTGGGCACCGTTTGCATCTTGATCGCTCACAGCAATATAAGGGAGTAGAGATCAAAGTGATCTCTTCTATAAAATTTCACACTTGTTCACTACCTAGAGAATTCTATCATATCTATCATTTCATTATCCACTTTGATCTCTACTCCCTTATACTTATGAGTAGAAAGAGACCGATATAGCCACAAAATCATCAAGTTAATTATAGAATACGGTCGATAAATCAGTACATGAAGTGCTCATAGACCAATAAGCTGGGAAACAGGCTTTGTCTCAGTGGAGACATAATGTCAAGAAGAAGAAGAAGAAAAATAAGGATAAAAAGACATGACAACCAACGCTGCAAGGTAAATGTCTCAATTGTTGTTTTTTCAGACGAAAATGAGTGACGATGGAGGTTGTTTTCAGTTCCAAGTTGTGAGAACTGACATTGTCCGAGAGCTCCATTCGTGAGTGACTAAACCAAGTATCAAATCCACATACGGCTCGTGCTGACAGTTTCAATTGCCACGTTGTGAGAGCAGAATTGAACGGAAATTTGGCGCTGTCAACTCTTGCTTTCAGCACACTGCATGCAAGTCTGAGCATCTTTTTTCATTCCTCTCCCGAGTTGCTGATTGACAGGCAAACTAATATTTAAACAGATATGGCAGGTAAACTAAAACAGACAAAAAGAAAAATGTATAGCAAAATATCACATTCATTACTGTCGAAAAATTGCAGCTCTGGTGGCAACTACACTGGAGAGCGAGGGTATTTTGAGGGGGCATGCAAGGTTTCAGAGAACTGTCAGCGTAGTTTCAGTGAGGAAATCAGTTCAGAGACATATTAAGGCATTTCTTTCAAAAAAGACATGGCCACCATCTTTAACCAGCGGTTGTACAGACTGAACGAAACTTATCACTAGACAACGGACACACAGAGCATGCACCAGTGGATACGGAGAAGAAACTATTCTCGTGAAAAGGTTCATCGTCCAGAGCGGGAATCGAACCCTCACCCCATAGCATGGTGCGTTAAGAAGCTTGGTGACCCAAACCGCACGGCTACGAGGCTGCCCATTTCGGGGCGTTTTAGGAGTTTTTAGAGACTTTCAGGAGCGTTTCAAGGCATTTCAATGCGTTCCAGGGCGTTCCTGAAGGTTTCAGAGGGATTTTAAAGGTCTTTCTGTCCTGGCTCTCAATAGTGTTTCACGGGGGTTTAAAAACATTTCAAAGCGTTTCAATGCGTTTCAGGGCTGTTTGGGGTGGCTTCGTAGGCTGTCAGGCAAGTTTCACGGGGAATTCCAAGTGGGTTGCAAAGCATTTCAGTGCGTATCAGAAGGTTTTAGGCGGCCATCCCGAATCAAAGTGGCACTTCCACTTTGCCTCCCATAACACACTAAACCGCTCCGACTGCACGCGAATACGACTATCATTAAATTCTATTTTTCAATTATTGATAAATAACTCAATCTCAGCCCTCAATACCATACCAATCACTTAGTAAGGTATTTTCAGCCGGTGACGGAATATCTAAACAATAATAAACTAAGTTATTTTTAATATCTCGATTACTGATCAGTAATTTGTTTTGGTATGATACCTGACTTAGATATGCTGCAGCTTTGTGGTAGTTATTCGTTCCTGCTCGGGAAGCTCTCAGGTGAACTTCACGGCGATTTCTTCTCAGGTGTCTTTCATGGGGGTTCCAGGGGTTTTAGAGCCGTTCAAAGCGATTCTATGCAGGGTGTTTTAAAGCGTTTCATGAGATTTTAAAAGAATTTTAGAGGACTTTACAGGATCTCAGGTGAGCTTCAGAAGGGTTTCATGAGTGTTTCAAAGCATTTCAATATCATTCAGGGCGCATTCATTTCAAAAGGTTTTGGACAGGTTTAAGGGGCTCTCACGGGAACTTTAAGAGGGTTTCACAGGCACTTCAAATCGTTTCAAGCCGTTTTAGAGAGTTTCAGATTGTTTTGGAGGGATTTAAAAGCGTCTCAATTGTGTTTCAGGGTGTTTCAGGAGGTTCTAGAGTGGTTTACTAGGAGTTTAGGGGGTTTCATCGTCTATCGGAGGAATTTCAATGTTTCAGGGTTTAAGAGATTCTTGAAATCAACACCTCAAGATCAAGATTCGGTATGGACCTCCTTAGTTCTACGGAATATAATGTTATTGATTGACTACTTCTAGCCATTTTTTTCATCATCATACTGGTTGATAATCATCGCTAAAGTTCCCTCTGTGTTTTTTTAGGAGCGCTTTTAACTGACTGCCGCGCAAAATTGTGCACTGATTGGCTCCGGCTGTTGTTGTTTCGAAAGTTCCAACCCAATCTCGTGACAAATCACCGAATTGCTTCTCCCTTTTTCCAGGAGGCAGTCCTGTGGTTTTACCATCTCTAATAGAAATTGTCTTTCGCGCATTTTTTTTTTTTTTTTTTTGTACGACAAGGATCGATGAAATCCACAGTTCGTGGATGCGGGAAGGCAATCACTCAACGCATCCATCAGTAATGTTTCATCCTTTCGATTTGCGGGGGAAAATCGACCGTAAAGCGTTTTTGCCATCCATTAGGTCGTGTCGATCCACGTCCACGGGGTTTTAAGTGTTTTAAACATTTATAATGATCGAAGATCCTGGATGAAAAGTAGATCTGTCACACGCATGTAATCGCCTGAATAAATTCATGAGTATCGAGTATTCTGCTCTTCTTGAGGCAAATTGACAAGAACTGTAGCTGTCCTTCTATGGAGATTTGGATTAGAATTGTTATCCTAATTGCGAACCTCTGATTTGATACGTACCTACCGAAAAGTAACACGCATTCCAATCCGACATTCTAAAAAATCCAACCTCTTCCACCCGGGTGAACCCAACCATCTAGATAGAACAACCCGCCTGTCAGCGCAGTGTCGACACGGGAAAACTCGTTTTCCGGAAGAACAAAGTCAAAACACGCGGTGCACCAGCAGGCAGAAGGCCGCATGTTGTTGTAGATTTTCCATCCCCCGACTGACTCACTGACTGACTGACTGACTGAAGATTGCTAGCGGCTGGCTGACAGAGCAGCCAGCACCCGCACCTGACGCACAGATAGGAACTACGGAACTTCAACCAGATGCGGCATCAAACCGCACGATTGATGATGTGAAAACGGTTGGCCTGGCAGTGTTTCTGCAGGTCTTGGGCAATTTCCGAAACTTGAGTGCCTTCGGCGTTTGTTGCTGGATGAGGATAAGTGCGGGTTGGATTTAGGGATGGAATTTTCGGCTGGCTGGGATGAATGGAAAATGAAGCACCGTGCCTGTGTGTGTTCTGTGCGTGTTTTAGCAGTCATCAATAACCAAACCGAAGCGAAGCGAGGTAGCACCTGGTGAAAAATGTGCTGTTAATCAAGTTTTGCAACAATCGATGTGGAATTTTATGCTCGAGTTTGGGTAAATGTTCATTTTTTGTTTTGTTTCAGAGGCAGCAGATGAGAAGAATTGATTTTCCATTAGGGCTGAAGAAACAGATGGAGGTATGGTCTCTAGTCCGTTGAAAATTTGCATTTCAACTGGAGTTTAACGAGCACTATGGATTTTGAAAGGAATTGAAATGAAATAAAGATAGTGGAATATCTTAATTTATTTTCATTTCTCATTGCAATATGAGAACAATTCTAAACTGTCGAATTTTTTAAATGTGATGCTCTGCATATCTCTCTGTTTTTCTAAATTATATCTATTCAATATTTTTCTAATTGTTGTGTGTGATCCATTTCTTCTGTATGTTCTGTCTGTCCTGCCTGTTCAGACTGTTCACCATGTTATATATGTTCTCTTTTGCCTATCAGTTGTCTGCTCTGTCTACTCTGTCTGATTTGTTTGTTCTCTGTTTGTTGTATGTGTGTTTTCTGTCTGTTTGCTGCCTGTTCTCTGCTGTTTTCTGTCTGTTCACTACCTGTTCTCTGCCTCTTCTATGTCTGTTTCTGTCTGTTCTTGGTCTGCTCTCTCTCTGTTTTCTGCCTGTTTTCTGTCTGTTCTCTGCCTGTTCTATGTCTGTTCTCTGCTTTTTATCCGTCTGTTCTCTGTCTCTTCAATGTCTGTTTTCTGTCTGTTCTCTGTCTGTTCTCTTTCTGTTTTCTGTCTGTTCTCGTCTGCTCTCTGTCCGTGCTCTGTCTGTTCTCTGTCTGTTCACTGTCTGTTCTCTGTCTGTTCACTGTCTGTTCTCTGTCTCTTCATTGTCTGTTCTCTGTCTGTTCTGTCTGTTTTGTGTCTGTTTGCTGCCTGTTCTCTGCCTGTTCTCTGTCTGTTCTCTGCCTGTTCTCTGTCTGTTCTCTGTCTGTTCTCTGTCTGTTCTCTGTCTGTTCTCTGTCTGTTCTCTGTCTGTTCTCTGTCTGTTCTCTGTCTGTTCTCTGTCTGTTCTCTGTCTGGTCACTGTCTGTTCTCTTTCTCTTCGTTGTCTGTTTTCTGACTGTTCTGTCTGTTTTCTGTCTGTTCTCTGCCTCTTCTCTGACTGTTCTCTGTCTGTTCCCTGTCTGTTCTCTGTCTGTTTTCTGTCTGTTTTCTGCCTGTTCTCTGCTCATTTCTGTCTGTTCTCTTCCAGTTATCTGTCAGCTCTCTGTTTTTCCTCTGTCTAATCACTGTCTGTTCTCTGTCTTTTCTGTGTCTGTTTTCTGTCTGTTCTCGGTCTGTTCTCTCTCTGTTTTCTGTCTGTTCTCTGTCTGTTCTCTGTCTGTTTTCTGTCATTTCTCTGCCTGTTCTCTGTCTGTTTTCTGTCTATTCTATGTCTGTTTTCTGTCTGTTCTCTGCTTGTTCTCTGTCAGTTCTCTGTCTGTTCTCTCTCTGTTTTCTGTCTGTTCTCTGCCTGTTCTGTCTGTTTTCTATCTGTTTGCTGCCTGTTCTCTGTCTGTTTTCTGTCTGTTCTCAGCCTGTTCTCTGACTGTTCTCTGTCTGTTCTCTGTCTATTTTCTGTCTGTTCTCTGTCTTTTATCTGTCTGTTATCTGTCTGTTCTCTGTCTTTTCTCTGTCTGTTTTCTCTCTGTTCTCTGTCTGTTTTCTGCCTGTTCTCTGCTGTTTTCTGTTTGTTCTCTGCTCCGCCTGTTCTCTGTCTATTCTCTGCCTTTTCTTCATTTGTTCTCTGTCTATTCTATGTCTGTTTTCTGTCTATTCTCTCTCTGTATTCTGTCTGTTATCAGCCTGTTCTCTGTCTGTTTTCTGTCTGTTCACTGCCTGTTCTCTGTCTGTTCTCTGTCTGTTAGCTCTCTGTTTTCTGTCTGTTCTCTGCCAGTTCTGTCTGTTTGCTGCCTGTTCTCTGTTGTTTTCTGTCTGTTCTCTGTCGATTCTATGTCTGTTCTCTGTCTGTTCGTTAAAATTCACGAATAAAAAAAAGGAAAAAAAATCTGTCTGTTCTCTGTCTGTTCTCAGTCTGCTCTCTGCCTTTCCTCCCTTTATTCTTTGTCCGTTCTATGTCTGTTTCCTGTCTGTTCTCAATCTGCTGTTCTCTGACTGTTCTGTCTGATCTCCGTTTGTTCTCTCTCTGTTCTCAGTCTATTCTCTGCCTGTTTTCTGGCTGTTCTCTGTCTGTTCTCTATATGTTGTTCTCTGTCCGTTCTCTGTCTGTTCTCTGTCTGTTTCTTCTCAGGTCTCTATCTGTTTTCTGACTCTTCCGTCTGATCTCTGTCTGTTTTCTGCCTGTTTCCTCTCAGATCTGTATCTGTTCTCTGACTCTTCTGTCTGATCTCTGTCTGTTTTTTGCCTGCTCTCTGCTGTTTCCTGTCTGTTCTCTGCCTGTTCTCTGTCTGTTCCCTGTCTGTTCTCTGTCTGTTCTCTGTCTGTTCTCTATATGTTGTTCTCTGTCCGTTCTCTGTCTGTTCCCTGTCTGTTTCTTGTCAGGTCCCTATCTGTTATCTGACTCTTTCGTCTGATCTCTGTCTGTTTTTTTTTCTGTTTCCTCTCAGATCTGTATCTGTTCTCTGACTCTTCTGTCTGATCTCTATCTGTTTTTTGCCTGTTCTCTGCTGTTTCCTTCTGTTCTCTGCCTGTTCTCTGTCTGTTCTCTGTCTGTTTCTTCTCAGGTCTCTATCTGTTTTCTGACTCTTCCGTCTGATCTCTGTCTGTTTTCTGTCTGTTTCCTCTCAGATCTGTATCTGTTCTCTGACTCTTCTGTCTGATCTCTGTCTATTTTTTGCCTGTTCTCTGCTGTTTCCTGTCTGTTCTCTGCCTTTTCTTTTTCGGATCCCTGTTTGTTCTCTGTCTGTTCTCTGTCTGTTCTCTGTCTGTTCTCTATATGTTGTTCTCTGTCCGTTCTCTGTCTGTTCTCTGTCTGTTTCTTCTCAGGTCTCTATCTGTTATCTGACTCTTTCGTCTGATCTCTGTCTGTTTTCTGTCTGTTTCCTCTCAGATCTGTATCTGTTCTCTGACTCTTCTATCTGATCTCTGTCTGTTTTTTGCCTGTTCTCTGCTGTTTCCTGTCTGTTCTTTGCCTGTTCTCTGTCTGTTCTCTGTCGGTTCTCTTTCTGTTCTCTGTCTGTTTTCTGCCTGTTCTTTGTTTGTTCTCTGCCTGTTTTCTGTTTGTTGTCTGTATGTTCTCTGCCGTTTCTCTGCTGTTTTGTGTATATTCTCTGCCTGACCTCTGCCTGATCTCTGTCTGTTCTCTGTTTGTTTTCTGTCTGTTCTTTATCTGATGTTCTCTATCTGTTCTCTGTATGTTTTCTGTCAAGTCTCTATGTGTTCTCGGACTGTTCTTTCTGATCTTCGGTCTTTTCTCTTTCTGTTTTCTGTATGTTATCTGCCGCTTCTCTGCTGTTTTCTGTCTGTTCCCTGCCTTCTCTTCGTTTGTTTTCTGTCTCATACGCTTGTTCTTATTTGTTGTATAATTACTTATTCAGGTAGACTGAACTTAATCATGGAACAAATATTCTCTTCACGCGCTAAGTAGTGTGAAAACTTTATTACTCCCTTCCATTTTGCAGAACACCATAAATTGAATCTTCCATCCTGCTCCCGACTCGAACATTTTCAGTCGTTAATTTAGCGGTTCACTATATTCTCGTACCTAACCACGTTCATGACTCAACATTCCCCAGGTTTCCAAGCCAGAGTAGAACGAAATTGAATTAAAATTACCCACATCCATCCATCGAGAGAGCGCGTTCTTCCATGCTCGCTCTGTCTGTGGAGGTACAATTCAATTTCCCCTTCGGTGGTTTCCACTCTGCTCGTTAGGCAATAAGGAAAAATGAAATCCAGAGACTGTGTAAGATCGTACCAGACAGACAGAACCCGAATCATTGGATTCTACATTGTATGGCGATGCGATGCGATGCGATGGGACGAACTCCCGCAGGCAGTCCGTGTGGAATGTGGAGCATCAATCCGATAAAATCCATCCCATTTAATCCACTCGACATGTCCGCAAACCAGCTCGTTGGTCTCCCTGATATGGCTAGAGGATTTCTGGCGACGACGACGAATGGCGAGCAAATCCTGTGATCTAGCGGTTGCGCTCTTGTGGTTTTCCGCAGAAGCAGAACATCACAATCCTCATCACGCTCCTAGTTTGACCAGCCATCGCCAGCGAAATGCTGGAAGATGCTGCGGGTGATAATGGAAGGAGTGAGACCTTCCGGCGGCGGCGGCGGCTGTGGCGGCGGTGACAATGGTACACAAGTCATCAAGGACCTTCTTCAAGGCCCAAACCACCATCCATAGTTGGTATGCTCCCGGGCCAACTCTAGCGAGACATTTCCCCAGCGCGCATATAATTGATTTAATCTACAGTCATGACCGCAAATCCAGGCTTCGCTTGGCGACGGGTCGTTGTTCTAACCGGACACGGTTGCCCTCGATATAGAAGCCGGTTTGCCTCTCAGCTCCCCCCAGAGCATTGTCTATTGGCCACCACACCGCCACTACTGCCCTCTGACTACTGGACTGGGATAAGATGGCAAGCATCGATAAGCAATTCTAATGCAGCAAGCTCTTTCCACTTCGGGGGATGATGGCGTGATGAAATACAATGCAAGTGTTGAAATGGAAGACACGCTCGGCGAGCGACTCCGGCCCGGGTGAAAGTGTTTCCGATCACGTCAACTACGGACGACGCGACGACGGAGGGAAATGTATTGTGATTATTGTTCCGGAAAATGAGACCACGCTGGCAAATGCCGTGACGGATTCCATTCCAGAGCACTACTGCTTGAACTATGGCTGTTCAATAATTTATGGTGTTTTGCACGAACGGTATAGAGCAGTGGTTTTCAACTTTTTCAAGACTGAGCATTTTTTTTTGTATTTTAATCAACTGTTTTGAAGATATCTACACATATCAGAACAGTTTCAAGAACTGCATCACAAACTTCATGTTTCTGAATGGATATAAAGTAGGGACTATAAAAATGGTTCTGGGTAGCAAGAAAAGACGAGAACCACAACCAGAAACGGCTGCACAAAGAGAATGCGATTGCTGAAGCGCAGGAATGCATTGATCGGAACGTTATGCGGAGGTTTTATGTAACTGTCTATGGTGTGCGATATAAGACTGCGCCAGTGCCCGCAATGCCATGATCACGGCACCAAAATTTAACTATAAGGAGCATATCGAAGATTTGTTAAAATACCACCAGAAATCGGAAAAATCTAGAATCACTGTTAGCAGCGCACTTCACAGGTAAAATTCTACAGGTGGCGGCAATGCCATAGGTTACATCTGACGTTTAAAAAGAAATAACAGAGTGCATACAAAGTCTTTTCGATAAAGTAGAATTAGAGATGGGCAAAACAGTTCTTTCAAGGGAACCATTCTCAATTGAACAGTTCCCTAGAAAGAACTAGATCTTTTGAACCGTTCTTCCGTTCAGTAGTTTTTATTGTTGTTTTGTGAACCGAAGTTTGACTTTTGTACGTTGCCGCGTTATTTACGTGATATGTGGCCAACAGCAGTCAAAGCAAATTCAATTTCGCAAAAATGTATAGGATTTGCCATATGCATTGACACCTTATTCATCAACTGCCGTTTTTCGACCGGTTGTAGATGGTATCGGACCACTATTTTTCTAAATAATTGGGTGGATCATTTACAACATTTGCTCTGTCAGAACCCAATATTCGTTCATCGAAAAAACTGAAGTTCATTCATTTTCTCGTTTTTTGTTAGAGAACGGAGATGAACGACCGTCCAATCATTCTTTCCTAAGAACTAGTTCTTTGGAACCGCTCGCGAATGGTTCGCCCATCTCTAAGTAAAATTCGTAGAAGTTGGGGAATATCTCGCCTTCTAAGTCTTTCCTTGTAGGTAGTCCAGAACGCGAGATGCCTTCGGCATAGTTGCTCAGAAAGAATTAAGCCTTCACACAGAAAACTCACTCACGCTAGTGTTGTTATGAGCTACCAGTTTGACCTAAGCGTCGTAACATCTCGCGTTCTTTACCACTTAGAGGAATACTGTCTTCTGGAAAGTTGCTCAGAAGACCAAGAGATTACACATAAAAAACAATTCAGTGCGAGATTCACTCACTTCATGACACTAGTGCATTTTAGACTAAACGTCTTACATTTCACGTTCTAGACCATTTAGAAGGATACTGCGTTTGGCAAAGTTCCTCAGAAAGATGAAAGCTTTTATCTGGAAAACAACTTAGTTCGAAATTTCTCCTTATGAGGCGCTAGTGCTGCTAGTGAGCTACCAGCCAGGACGTCGTATATCTCATATTTTGGACCATATAGTAGAATACTGTCTTAGGCAAAGTTGCTCAGAAGAATAAAAGCTTTCAATTTAGTTCAAATTTCCCTCACTACGTGGCACTAGTTTTTATGTTTTTATGAGCAACCAGGTCAGCCATGGCATCGTAGGTATATCTCGCGTTCTTGGCCACTTACAAGAATGCTGTCTTTGGCACAGATGCTCAGAAGAATAAAAGCCTTTAACCCTCAAGAGGATACCTTAAATGAAGGTCCGTTTTGGGACCCTGGGGTCCATTGGACCCCAACATATATTCTCACGTATCTCGTGATCCTTACTTTTTGAAAGGGTGATGTTTTCAGCAAAGATGTTAGGAAAGTCAAGGCCTATCTAGTGATGAACGATTTAGTTCGTGAAGTTTCCGCTAGGTGGTGCTAGTGAGCATTGAAAAATGCCCCCGATTTACAGGATATAACGTACCTAAACAAGCGGACAAGGACAAGACGTACCGAAACAATAGGGTAAATCGCACTGCTGTAGACGAGTAGACTACAGTAGACTACGAGATCGCGAAGCGATGGAAGAGCTGCACCGCGCTAAGGACATTCGAAAGTTCTACGAGAAGCTGAACCGCTCGCGCAGAGGCTTTGTGCCACAAGCCGACATGTGCCGAGATAATCACGGGAATATTCTCACGAGCGAGCGTGAGGTGGTCGAGAGGTGGCGGCAGCATTACGATGAGCACCTCAATGGCGACGTTGCAAGTACCGAAGGTGGCGTGGTAACAAATCTAGGAGTATGTGCACAGGACGAAAGACTTCCGGCCCCTGACCTCCAAGAGATTGAGAAACAACAAAGCCGCTGGAGCAGATCAACTACCAAGCGAGCTTCTAAAATACGGTGGAGAAGCACTGGTGAGAGGACTACACTGGGTCATTACCAAGATTTGGGAGGAGGAAGTATTACCGGAGGAATGGATGGAAGGTATCGTGTGTCCCATCTACAAAAAGGGCGACAAGTAGGATTGCGGGAACTACCGCGCGATCACACTACTGAGCGCTGCCTACAAAATACTCTCTCAAATTTTATGCCGCCGTCTATCACCGATTGCAAGAGAGTTCGTGGGGCAAAATCAGGCTGGATTTATGGGTGAACGCGCTACAACGGACCAGATGTTCGCCATCCGCCAGGTGTTGCAGAAATGCCGCGAATACAACGTGCCCACACATCACTTGTTCATCGATTTCAAATCGGCGTATGATACAATCGATCGAGAACAGCTATGGCAGATTATGCACGAATACGGATTCCCGGATAAACTGATACGGTTGATCAAGGCGACGATGGATCGAGTGATGTGCGTAGTTCGAGTATCAGGGGCACTCTCGAGTCCCTTCGAATCTCGCAGAGGGTTACGGCAAGGTGATGGTCTTTCGTGCTTGCTGTTCAACATTGCTTTAGAGGGTGTAATAAGAAGAGCGGGGATAAACACGAGTGGGACGATTTTCACGAAGTCCGTTCAGCTTCTTGGTTTCGCCGATGATATTGATATTATTGCTCGTAAATTTGAGACGATGGCGGAAACGTACCTCCGATTAAAGAGTGAAGCCAGGCGAATCGTATTAGTCATTAATGTGTCGAAGACAAAGTACATGATGGCAAAGGGCTCCAGGGAGGAATCACCGCGCCCGCCACCCCGAATTCATATCGACGGTGATGAATTCGAGGCGGTTGAAGAATTCGTGTACTTGGGCTCATTGGTGACCGACGACAACGACACCAGCAGAGAAATTCAGAGGCGCATTGTGGTAGGAAATCGTGCCTACTTTGGACTCCGCAGAACTCTACGATCGAATAAAGTTCGCCGTAACACGAAGTTAATCATCTACAAAACGTTGATTAGACCGGTCGTCCTCTATGGGCACGAAACATGGACCCTACGTGCAGAGGACCAACGCGCCCTTGGAGTTTTCGAACGGAAGGTGTTGCGTACCATCTACGGCGGAGTGCAGATGGAAGACGGGACTTGGAGAAGGCGAATGAACCACGAGCTGCATCAGCTGCTGGGAGAACCAACCATCGTCCATACCGCGAAAATCGGGAGGCTACGGTGGGCGGGTCACGTCATCAGGATGTCGGATAGCAACCCGACTAAAATGGTTCTCGAGAGTCATCCGACCGGTACAAGAAGACGTGGAGCGCAGCGAGCTAGGTGGGTCGACCAAGTGGAGGACGATCTGCGGACCCTACGCAGAGTGCGGAACTGGAGACAAACAGCCATGGACCGAGTGGAATGGAGGCGGCTACTATGTACAGCAGAGGCCACCCCGGCCTTGGCCTGACCGGTAAGTAAGGTAAGTAAGGTAGACGAGTAGACATATTTGTCCAGCGGGTCAAAAGGGGTCATTCAAATATTACGTAACGCAAAGGAGTGGGAGGTGGTCTAGCGCTGTGTTACGTTTCATTCAAACTATTCCATATAAAAGTTGTTGCACGGAGAAGGGAGGAGCCCTTAAGTTGTCAAATTTTGCGTTTCGTAATATTTGAATAAACCCAAGAGGAATCAGAGACAAACAGACGTAAGACTATTAAAATTTAAATCTCATATATCTCAGGATCCTGATTACTTATATAGTTGATGTCTTCGGCAAAGTTGTTTGGTTGGACAAGAACTTATAGATTATGGACCGTTTGATTCGATATTCCACCACTAGGCAGTGCTAGATAGCATGCAAATTTTTTATCTCATAATATCTCAGGATCCTGATTTCTTAGAAAAATGGTGTCTTAGTTGTTGGGTAGGTCAAAAATGTTCAGTTGATGAGCCATTTGATACGAACTCTCCTATTGGGAGACGCTGGTGCGGGATGCTTATTATTTATAGAGATGGTATCTACAGCTGTTATTTGGCAGGACATGGACCTACCGAATATAGACACTATAGAATCTACAGACTTGGGGAGAAATAGTTGAATTACGCAATTTTAGAGTGTTTTATAGTGAATTTAGTGTGTTCTAATAGAAAATGACGTCACACAACCCACAGTCGTTATCGTTCCGTAAATCTCGTTTGGCTAAACGAATTGACAGATCGCATGGTTAGGGGCCATCCATAAATGGCGTAGCATTTTTTAACGATTTTTGACACCCCCTTCTCCCCCTATTTTCCCATACCTAATACATGGCTCGTAGCATACTCAGAGACTCTCCCCACCACCCTAAAATGCCACTTCATCTATGGACGGCCCTTTACAGTTGTCTGCACCTTGGAAAGCATATGGAATCTATAGGGTCTATATTACAGATTATGGGATATATACAATTAAACTTTGATCATAATCTAGCACAGCACAGAGATCAGACATCCAAGCTCACTTTCAAAACTGTGTAAGGAATTAAACGTTCATTTGAAATGGCAACACAAGTAGCAACATCGTGGTGGCGCTGCTATCCCAATGTTCCCACGCTGTTGTCGGTGGTGAATATAAAACTTATGTAGATATGCGTACTCACCACTAATTGTAGCAACTTGCCGCATAGGTGACGCTAGTGTTGTCAACGCTAAAAAAAATGAATCCTTGCACAGCTTTCGAGACAATTTTCTATAGGCTTGGATGTCTGTTCTCTGTGATACAAAATATATTTTCATGAAAAATCGAATAAAATGGAATGTAAATTTCAACGTTTCCTTCCCGTAACCGGGAGGAACTCCTGGAGAGAAATTCCTGGAGGAATCCCGTGAGGAGTTCCTGGAGGAATCCTGGAAGAAATTCCTAGGGGAATCTCGAAAGCAACTTCTAGAGGAATCCCGGGAGAAATTTCTGGAGAATTCCGGGAGAAATTCCTGAAAGAATCCCGAGAGGAATTCCTGGAGGAATGCCAGGAAGAATTCTTGGAGGAATCCCGGGAGAAATTCGTTGAGAAATACCGGTAAGAATTCCTGGAGAAATCCCAGGAGGAATTTCAAGTGGATTTCCTAGAAAAACTCATGCAGGAAACCCGGGAGGAAATTCTGGAGAAAACCCGGGAGCAATTCGGAGACAAATTCCTGAAGAAATTCTGGGAGGAATTCGTGGAGGAATCTCGGAAAGCATTTGTGGAAGAATCCTTTTACGAATTCCTAGTTGAATCCCTGGTGGAATTCCTGATGTAGTTTTGGGAGTCATTTCCGGAGGGCTTTTAAGTGGATTTCCAAGATGAAATTGTAGAGGAACCTCGGGAAGAATTACTGAAAGAATCCCTGTATTAATTTCTGGAAGAATCCTGGTAGGAGTTCCTTCAGAAATTTTGGGAGGAATTCCTGGAGGTATCCGGGTGAGTCAATTGTGAACAGAATATAATTATATTGTGTTATTCTCAAGATATTCACTTCAAAAGAAGCGTACTTATTTGAGGACGCTTGCCACTCGGTAATCTAGGATGCTGGGCATATACGAACTAATTAGCGCCATTTTGCAGAAAAACTTTAAAATAATTTTCATTACCAAATAATCCTTGATGTATTGAACACTTTTCCAAAGACACAAACTTTCTATACATTCCGAATCTCAAGATATTCAAGCTAAATTTAACTTTCAATCCATAATTTGAATAAACAATAGCGCCACCTACTGGGCTAATTCCAATTCAATTTGTTCGTCACAAGATTGCCCTTGGTCTATTGAACAATTTTGTCGAAGACAGCATTATTCTAGAGAGTGACGATCAAACGATATAATCATTCGTATCGTGGGGTCCAACGGACCCCAGGGGACCAAAATCGCCCGGTTCAACTTTGATATAAAAAATAATCTATAGTACGCCATGAAATATTTGTTATTTTTGCACAAATAACTCATCATGGTGTAGTTTGAAGGTACTGTGAAAACGGGACCGATGTGTCAATCCAAACTTTTTTGCGACCACTTCAAAGTGGCTCTGGGGTCCAATAGACCCCAGGTATCCATTAGAGGGTTAAATATTAAACAATTTGTGATGAGCCATCAGTTTGATCTAAGCGTCGTCCATCCCGCACTCTGAATCATTTCGAAGGATTAAGCAGCGGCTCAAAAAAATAAAAATCTTTCGAAATTTATTATAAGTTTTTTTTAAATATCTCTTTGAAAATTTCCAAAACAATTTATTCGAATATTTTCTAGGGGTTCTGTTGGATTTTTTCGGCATTTTTTTTTTTTTTTGCAAATGCTTCGATTTTTTGTTGTTTATTGATCCCTCACTTCCTTCGGAAGACTCTTCAACGTTTCAACTCATTCAGACATTTGTTTATGAATCTCCTTGACTTTTTTTAAAGAAATATTTAGACAAGTCCTTCGGGAACTTGCTCAAAAATTTCAATGGAAGCTTCTGTAGAAGTTCTTCGAGCAACTTTTTTTAGAATTTCTTTGGAAACACCTTCCGGAATTCTTTGAGCATTTTTAACCTATTTCTATCGTCAATTTAACCAGGATTTCCTTCGATAGTTGCGATCATCTGCTTCGAAAATTTTTAAGGAAATTCTTTCGAATTGTTTTTCTGCTTTAATTGAGTGCAATAAGTTTTGGATTTTTTTTTTTCGGCCGTTATTGCTTATCCTTTGACAGATACGGTATTTGCGATACACCTCAATGGGAGTTATCCTCTAAGGATATCCTTCAAGGTTAACTCACTCTGTGGAGGACTCCCAGCGGTTTTCAAAATGCTCGTATCTGTCAAAGGGATCAAAAGGATTACCAGTGAAACTCCAAAACAAAAAAGAAAAAACCAAATAAATCCACCTAGAGGTGATAGTGCCTTTCTCGTCGTATATGTTCTCACGATCTTTCCGTCGACGTAAGTCAAAGTGTTCCTGAATACTGATATTTTTTAACCTTCCTTAACTCGCGCGGTTGACTACCTGCGTCAGCACCACGCTAATGCTGAGTACAAAAAGCGAGATTTTTTCAACGTGTTGTACAAAATACAACAGCGCGATCGCTCGAGGGTTAAGAAAAGCAAGCATTTTATCAAAGCCAAAATTGAATTGACTTAAAACTTATTGATGACACATAGTCCGACGTTGTGTTCAGCGTATAAGCAGAGCTGAATAATATCAGATTTCTCAGTAGACTGCATGAGTACTATCACAAACATTGGGAGCTGATCAATATCAAGACGATACTAACATGCTAAGATATAACTTTTTACACAATCACACATCACTTTGCGGTCTTCGATTAAAAATTTTCTGCACATTCTAGGTTATATTTTATTGACCGTTGAAAACAAGAACGTAGTGAGTATAGTGGGACGTCTGTTTGTATGTGGGTTTAGTATGTCAAGATTTTGTTCTCTTACACATATTTATCGCTTGCATTGATTTTTTTATTTTTATAGTTCCGGCGAAGCATCAAACGCTGGTTGTGCAACCCTACCGGTAGTCTCTAATGTGGTATTAGCCTATTTTCTAGTTAACCGTTCCTCAGGTTATTAAAAAAGCCGTGATGTGGTGTGTCGCATGGTACATTTGATTACTTTCCGGAAAAGGTTCCAGAGCACCACCGGGTCTCCCAAATATAGTCTGAGGCAATATCATTGCTAACGTACATTAGGTTACCTTAAAAAACCACGGGTTGATTTATCTTAAGCATGGGTACAGATCACTTTTATATATGACCACTTCCAGTGGGACACCTAGAACTAGTTTCGGGACACTACCGGTTGTCTAAAATATGGTCTGAGGCTATGTTCTTACGAATCGATCATCGTGTTATCAAAAAAGGATCTCCAGTTGGCCTAGTGGTTAAAGCTATGAATCGCCAATCCGGAATCGGCGGGTTAGATTCCCGTTCCGGTCGGGAACATTTTCTCGACTTCCTGGGCATAGTGTATCATTGTACTTGCCTCACAATATACAAATTCATGCAATGGCAGGCAAAGAAAACCCTTCAATTAATAGCTGTGGAAGTACTCTAAAGGACACTAAGTAGAAGAGAGGCAGGTCAAGTTCCAATGCTAACGTCGAGCCATAAAGAAGAAGAAGAAGAAGTTATCAAAAAAGCTGCTATTTGATGTACTGTCAAACCCCGCGTATTCATCACTCTTTAATACGACACTTTTTAATTTGTACCCCACTCATTCCAAATTTGTTGAATTAAAAAATGATCAAATGTCACAGTGTAATACAATGTAAATACGAATGATACGATATTGTAATGTTACTCACACCCGCAGCGGCTCCTCGTGCAGCTGCTACTTCCGAAAGTTCTAATATGGTGCTTTCCAACACCTGGTCCGTTTGGAATCAACCGCAGTGAACCTCGGAAACCAACAATCGTAAAATGAGCAAGCTATCAATTCGTACCACTACAATATCTGTAAGATTTGTGTTCAAAAACAAATCATACAATCTAAACAAAACTAAAATAGAGTTAGTGTATCGAATTAAAAGTTTACCCAGGTAATTTGACTGCAATCATTGTCGAATTAGTGTGGTTTTATGGTACGACACGCATGGGTTTGGTCCAATTTCACATTTACCACTTTCGGTTCACATTTTACCACTTACTGATTTTCCCTGATGTGGTCTTAGACTAGTTTCATGCATTTTTTTATTTAGTTTTCCTAAAAAGTCGCAAATTAATGTAATGCATGTATGGGTTTGGTTCATTTGTGCATTTCGCCAGTTCCGGTGAGGCACTCGAGTCTGGTTCCGGAACACTACTGGTCTGAGAATATTTTCTTGCTGACCGTTCTTCGCGTTATCGAAGAAGCCGTTATTTAATATGCTACGTGTATGCGTTTGGTTCTTTTCTACATTTGACCACTTCCGTCGGGGCACCTGAAACCGGTTTCGGCGATTTGATGTGTCGCTTGCATGGGTTTGGTTCCCTTTTAAATTTGGCCATTTCCGGAGGGACACCCGGAACCGGTTCCGGATCACAACCGATTCAGATATGTTCTCAAAATATGTTCCTGCTTACTGCTCATCAGGATATCAAAAATGCCACTATTTGATATGTTGCTTGCATGGGCTTAATTAACTTTTATACCTTGCCACCTCCGGCGGAACATCTGGAACGGGTTCCGATATGGTCTGAGAATGCTTTCCTGCTTACTGTTCATCAGGTTATCGAAAAAGCTGCGGTTTGATATGTCGCACGCATGGTTTTAGTTCAATTTTATATTTGGCCACTTCCGATGGGACACTCGTAACCGGTACCGGGACACAACCGATCCATATATGGTCTGAGAATATTATCCTGCTTACTGTTCATCAGGATATCAAAAAAACCGCTATTTGATATGTCGCATGCATGGGTTTGGTTAACTTTTACACTTGGCCACTTCCGGCGGGACACTTGCAGCCGGTTCCGGAACACTACCGGTTCCGATATGGTCTGAGAATGTTGTCCTGCTTACTGTTCATCACGTTATCGAAAAAGCCGCGGTTTGATATATCGCATGCATGGGTTTAGTTCACTTTTATGTTTGGTCACTTCCGGCGGGACTCCCGGAACCGGTTCCGGGGCACTACCGGTTCAGATATGGTCTGAGACTATTTTTCTGCGTACCGTTCATCAAGTTATCGAAAATGCCGTAATGTGATGTGCCGCATGGATGAGTTTGTAGCGTTTTCATATCTGGCCCCTTCCTGGGGTACCGGTCCGAAACACCTAAATGGCCATAACTCCGGAACGGTTGGACCGATCTGAACCATTTTCAATAGGAAACAATGGGACCAGATTCCGCGTCGAATGAACCGTCGGTCATTAAAATCGGTTCAGGTTTACTTCCAAAAAGTGATGTGAGTTTTTTTGTACACATACACACATACACACACACACACATACACACACACAGACATCACCTCAATTCGTAGAGCTGAGTCGATTGGTATATAAGACTTGACCCCTCCGGAGGCTCTATCAAATTTTCGTTTTTGGAGTGAACATATAGCCTTTCGGTACACCTTGGTGTACGAGAAAGGCAAAAAAAGGTGAAATAATAAAAAAAATCCCGTAACAGTTGCCTGAAAACTTTGAAAGCAATCGCCCAAAGAATTCCCTCGTGAAATGCAGGAGGTTTTATTTTTAAATAATATAATTACGCAATTTGGGAAATAATTGCCTAAAAAGGTTCCAAAAGAGTTGCCAAACAAAATTCAAATGGAATTACCGAAGTTTAAAGAAAATGTCCAGGAAAACCAATTAAATCCATAGGAATTGTTGGATGAATTGCAAAATACATAGCTGATAGCATTTATAAAAAAAATGTCGAATAAATTCTTACCAGAAAAAATCACAGAGAATTTTCGGAATCCATTTCCAAAGGAAATGCCGAGAAATTTTTTTTTATCTGTATTAACGAGATTTTTAGCTCTAGGCTAGTTTATCTCGGGACCCACGCTCTACTTCCCTTCCGAAGGAAGAACTCACATTTTGCGAATTTTTTGGGAGTGGGATTCGATCCCAGGCCCTCGGCGTGATGGTCAAGTGTTCTAACCATCACACCAGGTCTGCTCCCATGCCGAGGAATTGCTCAGACAACTCCCGTAGGAATTAACGAAGAAGTTTCCAGAAGACTGTCGAGGAAATTTTCAAAGTAAATATTAGAGGATTTTTCAAAGAAGTTGTCATAAATTCAGAAATAAAATTGCAAAAGAAATTCCCAAAGAAATTGCCGTTGAAACGATTTGACCCCGGGAGTAGTTGCGCGGTCCCAGACGGGGACTGGCCTAAGCCCCAAGTGGCTAGTCTTGGGCCAACGGCCTCTTCCGGAGTGGACACACAAGGCCTTCGGATGTGGGAGTTCTATTATAAAAACTGGATTTTTCACCTTACTGTAGTTTATTGAAGTGTTCGGTGGCGGGCGGTGACGGTCGAGGCGGTGACGGGCGAGGCAATTGGACAGCGGTTCCCAACCACCACGGACTTCTAACGGCGTGAGGGTAGATACACCAACTCGCAGGGACGCCTGGCGAGAGGCGAGGGGCTACTTAGATTCAGAGTCTCGGGTTCAGTAGCGCTTGGTAGTGGATGACGGAGATGGCCAAGGTCTATAGCAATCTAAACGATGACCTTCTTTGGATCGATGGCGAACCGGGCTCGCGGGGCGACGATGCCCGGTGAAAGGGGTTTCGACGAAGTATACCGGTGGTCGGAAATCAGTGCCTAGCGGTGGCTTTCAGCGACTACGGCGCACATTTATCACCGAGCTGGAGATAGCACGAACGATGGAGGTGGCCTCCGGGTCGATCGAAACGTGGCCGGTTTGAGCTGGTGATCCGACCAGATCCGGAACCAGTCGTGGCTGTTGATGGCACTTGGAGAAGTTTGGTAAAGTAGCTTCTATTTCGGAATCTTCTGTAACACGATTCTCTTCACGGACCTAGTCGCCAACTCGTTAACAGGCACGTGGAATGATCTCCATGGATAAACTACAAAAAAAAACTTCTTGGGGTAATGCATACAGGTTGATAGATGCCACTCGACTGCCTGTCCCTCAGGCTATCGACTCCTCTCAGCCCCCAACAGACACTCAAGCTCGCGATGCGGGTGGCCGTTTTGCTGCAATCGCCCTTTTATCGCCGCCGCGATCAGTTTGTCATCCATCTTTTGGTTTGCGTTCGGAGCGTTAGCGCTCCAGCCGCCCGCACCGTTTGAATTAAACGTTGGCTAGCTAACATTTTATGCACCTACAGTCCCACATCATATTGTGAATTCCAACAGTTTGGCCAACAATTGGTAAACAATGTTATACCAAAGGTAAAGTAAGGCGAAGCATTGAGATTTCATTATTGAAATTATTCCTTTACATGTACTGGAAAAACAACAATAATGTTTCGCCTCATTTTACCAAGGGTATAACTTGCTTCACATTTTAAAAATAATTGCCAAAAAAGGTTTCAAAAAAGTGGCCATACAGAATTCCAAAAACCGAAGTATTCAAAAAATTGTCCAAGAAACCTAAAAAAAGTGTCATAGAAATTGTTAAATCATATCCAATAAACCTTGCTAAATTCATTTCCAATGGAATTACAGATCAAATTTCTAAGAAAAATATCGAAAAAAAATTGCAGAGAATTCGCCGAATCAATTTTTAAAGGAAATGTCGAAAAACTGCTTATTCAACTCCCGTAGGAATTGGCGTAGAAGTTCCCAGGAAAGTGTCGAAGAAATTCTCAAAGTATTTACCAAATTATTTTCTAGAAAAAAGTCAAAGAAAATCGGAAAGAAATTCCCGTAGAAATTCTGGAAGAAAATCCTAAACAAGCTCTCAAAACCATTGTTGAAGCATTTCCTACAAGACTGAATTGAAGGAGTTTCCAAAGGAACTGCTTAAAAATTTCAAAAAAAAAATAAATAAATAAAATCGATAAAATTTTCAAGGAGGTCTAAAAAAATCCGAATTTTTTACAATATTTTCAAAACAATAAGATATTCTTGTTTGTCAAGATATTTCCGAAAAAAATCAAAAAAAATATTCTCAGATGAATTTCCAAAAGAATTTTCAGAATAATTGGCGATGGGAGTCTCAAAGAAAATTTTGAAAAATTCGCAAAGAAATTGCTGCATGGATTTCCGAAGCATTGACTGGAAGAAATCCAAAAGAAAATACTGAAGGTATGCGCAAGGGCTTATGACGCTCGTATCAAACTGATAATCCTCAAGAACACAAGAGCCACGTTGTGTGAGAAGTGTTTGTAAGACATCAATTTAAGAATTTATTCGAATTTCCTCTATAGGAATTTATTTGATTTTTCTCCCAAAAGTTCGAGTTTTTCCCGCAAATTCCCACTCGAGCTTCGTTTGAATTTAAATTGGAGCTTTTTTTTTAAGAATTGGTCGCAGATTTGCCCGAAGCATTTACCAAGAATGTTCCATGGAATTTCTCCAGGGGATCCACGGGAATTCCTACAGGTTTTTTTTTGTTGAAATAACACTTGGATTTCTTCAGGAATTCATTCAGACGTTCCCTTAAAAATACCTCTGGGAATCCCTCGAAGATTCGCCTAAGAGTTCCTCGGGATTGCCTGCAGGAGTTCTCTTCAGGGGTTCGTCGGAAATTCCACCAAATGTTTATTCAGAAGTTTCTCTGGAATTTCTTTTTGAGTTTCTCGGAAAGTCCTGCAGAAGTTTCTTGGAAATTGTTCCAGGACCTTTTTGATATATTCCTCTAGAAGATTCTTCAAAATTTCTCCAGGAGTTCCCCGGAAATTCCTACATGTGTTTCTCGGGATTTTTCCAGGAGTTGTTGGGAATTACTCCAGGAGTTTTTGGGGAATTCCTCCAGGAGTTCTTTGAGAAATTCTCCAGGAGTTCCATGGGATGCCCATCAGGGGTTCATCTGCAATTCCTCCAGGAATTCCAGGAATTTTTCGGGAATTTCTCTAGGTATCACTCGGAAATTCCATCAGGAGATCCTGGGGAATTGTCCCAGGAGCTTCTTTTGAGTTCCTCTGAAATATTCTCAGGAAACTATCCAGATGTCCTAGAAAATTTCTAGAAATTCCTCCAGAACGTCCTTGGTAATTCCTGTACGAGATCTTCGGGATTTTCTCGACGAGATTCATTGGGTACACGTCCAGAAGTTCCTCTGGAATTTCTCTAGAAATTCCATGGGAATACGTCCGGGAGTTTCTGGAAAGTTTTTCCAGCATTACCTCTTAAATTTCTCCATGAATTACTCGAGAATTTCTCCAGCATTTTCTTGTCTATTCTTCCAAAATATTCTAGAGAAATCCTACAGGAGTTTATCAGAAATGCAACTTTCCTATGAATACCCCCAGAAAATCCTCGGGAATTCTCTGGGAACTCCTAGAAGAGTTTCCGAGGAACTCATGGAGGAAATCCTGAAGAATTCCTGCTGGTTTTTATAAGGAACACCTGAATGATTTCTTAGGAGCTACTGCCCAAGTAACACACTTGTCACCGAAGAGTTACGGCGGCGCAGGATTTTGTTGCACAGAAGTCACCGTGACTTCTAACAAATATACAGTTACTTGCTAGAAATAAGTCACAGTCACTTCAGCGCAACAAAATCCTGCGCCGCCGTAACTCTTCGGTGACAAGTGTGTTACTTGGGTGGAAGCATACCCAAGAATATTCCCGAAGAGCTTCAGAAGGAGTTTCCTAGGAAGTCCAGCAGAAATTCCCGAGGAACCACCAGGGGAATTTACGAAGAACTCCTTGAGAAATTCCGGAGGAATTTCTGTAGGAGTTTCTAAAGAAATCCTTTAAGAATTCCTGAGGAACTCCTAGAGGATTTTTTGAAGAAATCCTGCTGAAATTCTCGGCAAGCCCCTGGAGGAACTCCTGGAGAATTTCTGTAGTTATATCAGACGGAATTCCCGAAGTACTTCTGGAGGAATTTTTGGGGACTTGTTGTGGAAATAAGCCCGGGGAGCTTCTCGATTTTCGAAAACCAAAAAAAAACTCTGGCAAAAATCCTAGGAAAATTATGCATTATTGGAGGTCTTCTTGGTGAACTCCTGAAGTATATTTCATGGAAACCCTGTTGGGATTTTCCGGATAATTTATGAGGGCATTTTTAGGGAAGTCATGGAAAATTCTTACGGAGGCCCTGATAGGACTCTACCACAAATGATGCAGGAATTTTCGAGGAGCCTTTAAAGTTATTCCCATGATGTTCATGGGAAAGCTTTGGAGGGACTCCCTTGGAATTCCCGGGAAAGTTCCAGGGGAACTCCTACATGACATGAACTCTCGGGAAAATCCTGAAGACATTCTCTCTGAGAGCTCCAAGAGAAATTTTCGAGGACTTCTTGTGATGCCTGGAAATTCCAGAAGCAATTTCCAAGAAACGCCGGGAGGTATGCCTGAGGAGCTCCTAGACTGATTCTCGGGGAACTCTTAAAGGATTTTCTGATGAACCGAAGAAATTATTGGCAAGGTCCTGGGGGAATTTCTGTGGAAATTTTGACGAATTTTTCAAAGCAGTTCTAGAGGTGTTCCCAGAGAACTTTTGGGAATTGTTGTCGAACTCCTGAAAAACATGAAATCAATTGTCGAACTTATCCCAGAATGAACTCCTGTAAGAATTATAAAACTAACTCTTTTATAAATACCTTAAGAAACGAAAACAGTTGTTCCTGAAGGAACTCCTGGAAGAATCCAAGAAGGCACTCTATGAGGAATCACAAAAGGCGTGATGAATCCGAGAAAAAAACTACTGAGAAAATTCCAGACTTCTGAAGGAATAACAAACAGGAATGAAGATAATACTTGAATGTTTAGCATTTTCTTCGAAATTTTCCGGGGATCCCACAAACATTCGAATTCCATCAGAATTTTAGCTATTCTAAAGTAGTTCTACTCTGAATAAAAACGCGTTGTTACCTAACCTGAAGAAGACACCATCGAAAGTGTCGAAACGTAGGGTGTAAGTTCATAATTTTCACTTAATCGAAAGCTCATTCTATTATGAACCTTTTGTCATTGTCACACTGCCCTGGCTTTCTGTTTTATAATGCATAAAATTGTTAAATTTATCTCTGGTTGAAACCTGCTGCTAGTAAATGGCAAATCATAAGCACAGGATTTCGCCCGAAAATGCATACAACCATTCTGAGGACAAGGTACTTTCATTTTATTTTACCAAAGCAAATACATTTCACCAACTCACTCGGTCAAACCACTTACGCGCCGAACAAGCAGTGCTGCCAGCCGGTCAAATCATTCCCAACTACTACACCAAAGCACAATTTTCCACAGCTTGCTAGCACGCCCGCGCGCATTTTCCACGAAGCAAAGCACGCTTCGTGACCTCGATCGCAAAAAGCGCACAAGTGTGCAAACTCTCGTTTCATTAAATGGGGATTACGTCTGGATACTACACTACTAGCGTGCACGGAATGAATAGAGAAACATCCAAAGACCGCGCGCCCAACCACATTCTATTCGTGTTCCCACTAGCATTCATTAGCAATTGGGAATGCTGTGCACGACGCCGTTCCTGGCGCATATCAGTCTCTTTAGGGCAGGGGGCGCAAAAAGGGTCCCCCTCGGTTGGGATGATACGTACGTGAGGTTGAACTTTTCGGCAAATTAATTTATGGGTTTTCAAAATGGGTTGCACTTTGGCCAGGGTGACTGCGCGCATCACACAGCGAGTGACCCTCGCCTCGCTGGCACACAGCGGGCTTCCCATGATGGGTTTGGATTCGGCTCATTCCCGAGCAAGAGCAGCACGTTGTTGACACTGGCGCGGGACATGAGGCCTCACTTAACGAGACATTTTCCAACCACTATCATTGGGGGAGGACTAGGACGCTAGGTGCGTTTAGAAAATGTCATCAACACATGTTTGAAGGTAAATGCTGTGATCTGGCGCTCGCGAGATTTGGGTTGAGGCAATACTACTTACTGAAAAGCATTTTACTGCTTTTGCACACGAGGCTTAAGGCAGGCTTCATGGAGCGCCTCAAAGAGCTTCCTAAACATATCAAAACTGTTTTTTTTTTCAACTGCTTATGCATCATTAACTAGTAAGTCCTGTTCCTGAGTACACCTTCATTGCTGCCATCTTCGAAGTTACTTCTTCCACCTGGTTGTCAACATTGATTGTTTGGTCTGTCAGCTAATTTATACATGGCAGGCACTGGTGTAGTCTAATGTTGCCCAACATCGACATTAGCATAAAAGATCCGCATATCGTTCTGATCCATGCTTTCCTGCGCTTCAACAGTCACACTCTTGTTTTAATGCCGTTTACCCGGGGGATAAAAAATAAAACACTGTAGTCCCATTCACATACATAATCAGCTGGTGTTATTACCATTTTCAGCACTAATGTTAGTTGGATATGATGACAATTCCGGTAGGAGACTCTGTTTGAGTTTCTGCAGGAATCTTTGGAGACAATCCTGTTGGAACCACTGAAAGAAATCATGAATGAATCTGTGAGGAAATTCCCGCAGGAATTGATGGATGAATCTCTAAAGAAATTCCTGGGAGCGTTCCTGAGGGACTCTTCTCTCCTATGAAATCGCTATAGAAATTTCAATAAAACTTAACAGAAGATTCCTTGAAAGACTTTCTTTTTTTTGTGGAAGAATCATTGGGAGAATTTCTAAAGAAACCTCTGGAGAAATTTCCGAAAAAAAAATAATGAATTGATTTCTTGAGCAATCCGTGGACGATTTTCTAAGAGACTTCTTGCTAGAATTTCTGCAGAAAATCATGGAAACTTCTCTTAAAAGAATATCCCTGGAGGATATTCTAGAAGCATTCTGGAACAATTTCTGAAGGATTCCTTTAAGGTTTTCTAACGTAACTTTTGAAAAAAAAATTCTGAAGTATCTCTGAAAACAATTCTGGAGAATATCATAGGAGATTTTATAAAATAACCCTTGGAGCTCTTTCCTCTCGAAATCTCTGGAGGAGTTTCTTGAGAAGTTGCTAGAAAACTTTTTTGAGAAATCACTGGAGTAATTTATTAAGGACATTCTGTATGAATGAATAGATGAAATCATAGGAGATATGTTGAAGAATACCTGGAAGAATTTCTGAAAAAAAAAATAGAAGTGATTTCTGAAGAAATCTTTGGAAGTTTTTCCAAAAGAGGCTATGGTGCAATTTGTACAGAAAAAAGGAGAATGCGCATATTTGGTCCCATGTACAGAAATGTATCATCAAAACAAGAAAAAGTCATTATGGGTCAAAAAGTCTATGTAATGGGTATAATTTTTCATATACCTGGTTAGATTATTAAAATAAACAATTTATGAAATAGAACATCGCATTCAACATCCCTGAAGGGTTTCTCTTTTAACTATTTCCTAGTATATAAAATTGTCACAGCATATAGACATTTTCTTGTTTCGTTGAGACCTTTCAGATAAGCTACGAGTCATGAGTGTACATAGATGGACCACATCCCACACATATTTTTTGCACATTTTCCTTTATGAGATGTTTTCTAAAGTAATCATGAAAGAAATTCATGGTGCAATCAGTATAGGATGGAATTTGAAGATTTTTTAAAGGATTTCTTGAAAAAGTTTAAGAAAATTCTTACGGAATTGTTGAAGAGGCTTTCTGGAAGCAGCATTGAAAGGTTTTCTGGAAGAATACTTTGATGATACTCTTAAGACTACATTGAAGATTTTCTAAAAAAAAGTGCTCAAGAAATTTTCAAAAGCCACTGTGAAGAAACTTTTGGAGAAATTTATGGAAATGCACAGGAACATCTAGAAGAATTTCCGAAAAAAAAACGTTGGAATGTCGGAATAAACCGAATAAACCGAAATAATCGTCTTGGAAAATTTTCTGAAAAAAGTTTGACGGAATTCGACTCACTCAAAGTGCAAATTTTTGGTAATACCAATTCGTGTGGTCAATTATGGTTGGGGAAGCGGTGTCTGTACGATAGGCAAACAGTCTCAAACAATAAACAATCGCTTTCGCTCTTCGTACATATGTACAACAGAGATGGTTATATTTGCGGTTTAGGGGAAAATGATATAGATCGATGAGGTTAGAATTGAACCTTATGACAACTAAGTTGCCGGGTCATTAATTGGCTCGGTAGCTTAGTTGGTAAAGCACTTGTCTGGCAAAAAAGAGTCGTGAGTTCAAATCTCACTTGAGCTGTGGATTTTTCCCAATTTTTATCAATAATTTACCCATCTGTACATTTGTACGTTGAGTTGATGGAATTTCCAAAAGAAACCTCTAAATAAATCATTGGAAACATGGCTTAAAAAATTTTAAAAGATTTTATGGAGTCCTTTCTTTTTGAAATCTCTGAAGAAGTTTCTTGAGAAGTTCCTAGAAGTCTTTCTTAAGAATTACGGGAATATTTTATTTGGGAAACTTTCAAAGAATTTGCAGGGAAATTCATAGGTGCTTTTTGAAAGAATACCTGGAAGAAGTTCGTATGAAATTAAAATAGTTTTTGAAGAAATCTGTAGAAGAGTTCTTGAAAGACCCCTTGGTGCAATTATTGAGAAATGTATGGAAGGCTTTTCTTAAAAATTTTGAAAGAAATTCTTCGCGCAATCGCTATAGGAACTTCTGAAGGGAATTCTTGAGAAATTTCTAAATGAATGTTTATGATAATCCACGTAAGATTTTTAAAAGGGTTTCTCGAGAAATTTCTGGAATAAATCTGTTGGAGCATTAAAGACGATTCTTGAAGAAATTGTTTTAAGAATCTCTGGAGAGACTTTCCGGAAGCAGCTCTGAAAGATTTTCTGGATGGACCTTTAGAGGATGCTCCTAAGGATTTTATTAAAGATTACCTGGAAAATGTGCTGAAGAAATTTTTGAAAATCAAACTGAAGAAATTTTTAAAGGAATTCATGGAAATTCACTGAGAAATTTCTAGAAGAATTTCCGAAAAAAAACGTTGGAATTCTGATAAAGGTTTTGATGGAAATTCTAATGGAATCTTTGGAATATTTTCTAAAAAAATCATTTGAAACATTGCTTAATGAATTTCTAAAAGATTGTATTTCTTCTCTGGAGGAGTTTCTTGAGAAGTTCCTAGAATATTTTCTTAAGAATTACCAGAATAATTTATTTAGGAATCTTTCAAGGCCTTTGTAGAGGAATTTATATGAGCTTTTTGAAAGAATACCTGGAAGGATTTCTGAAGATAATAGTAGTTTTTGAAGAAATCTGTGGGTGACTTCTTGAAAGAGCCCTTGGTGCAGTTACTGAGACAAGTTATACAAGGTTTTCTAAAAAAACATAAAAAAAATCATGATTCAATTACTATAGGAATCTATGAAGGCAAGCGATTGCACAAGGGGGAGTTGGTTGTTAAATCTTAGACGCTCCATACACTAGGCACCCCTCCGCCTTTGGCTGATGTTGGGAAAAACCCCTCCCTTGGCGCCACTTCTGTGCACGGGTCTGTTTAAAGGAAATTCTTGAAAAATTCCTGAATCAATTTTAGAAGTAATCCATGCATGATTTCTTCGGAAGGATTTCTTCGGAAAGTTCTGAAAGACATCTGGTGGAACATTTAAGATAATTTTGAAAAAAAAATGTTGAAGAAATCTCTGGACAAACTTCCCGGAAACAGTCTTCAAAGATTTTCTGAAAGAATCTTTGGAGGATACTCTTAAAAAATCAATTTAAAATTTTCTGGAAAACGTGCTGAAAAATTTTTCGAAAGCCGCTCTGAAGAAACTTTTAGAGGAATTTATGCAAATGAATTTTCGCTGAAATGAATGAATCCTTTGAATGAAGATTTTCTGAAATAATTTTGAAAGGTATTTCTAAACGAATCTATAGAATATTTTCTAACTCATTCTTATCGTTTAATTTTTTTTAAGAATCTATGGAGTCCTTTCTTCTCGAAATCTCTGGAGGAGTTCCTAGTAGACTTTCTTAAGAATCCCCTAATAATTTATTCAAGATACTTTCGAAAAATTGATAGAGGAATAAGTGGGAGCTTTCGAAAGAATACCTGGAAGAATTCATGAAGAAATCTGTCGAAGGCTTCTTAAAAGGGCCCTTGGTGCAATTATTGAGAAAATGTATAAGAGGTTTTCTAAAAAAAAAACATGAAGCAAATTTATTGAGCAATCACAATGGGATTCTCTGAAGGACATTCTTGAGAATTTTCTGAATGAAGTTTTGAGGTAGTCCACGTTAGATTTTTGAAAAATTTCTCGAGAAGTTTTTGAAGGAAATCTGTTAGAATATTTAAAAGAATTATTGAAAAAATGTTGAAGGAATTTCTGGGAAAACTTTCCGGAAACAGCCTAGAATTTTTTTTTAAGAATTCTTGGAGGATATTCTTATGAGATCAATGAAAGATTTCCTGGAAAACGTACTGAAAAAATCTTCAAAAGCCACTCTGAACAAACTTTTGGAGTCATTTATGGAAATTCAAGATAAAATCATTAGAAGATTTTCCGAAGAAAACCCTTGTAGGTATTATTGAATGAGTCCTAGGAAAATTTTCTATAATAAGAACTATTTCCGAAAGAACCCACGGAAAATAATATTGTAGAATTTGTGGCAGGTTTTATATTTGAACTCTTAGAAAAATGGTTGTCATAATAGTTATACTAATAATTGAACAAATCTAAAGAAATCAATAAATTTTGGATTGTATTTTTGATAGTTTTTTTCTTGAAGAATTACTAATAAGAAATCTGAAAAAAAAACTTGAAAAATGTTAAGAAAGAATTCCCGAAGTAATTTTCGAAGTGAGCTGTGAAAGATTTACTGGAGTGTTTTTTTTTTGGGAATCACTTGAATATTTTCTCAAATCAACTTTGGGGGAATTATTAAGGCATATTTTGGTATTTTTTCTGAATATTTCCGAACAAATGACCACTGGAATTTCTCAAGGATTCACTGGAGGAAGAAATTTCTGAGAAAATCTTCATTCCAAATCAAAACTCTGACTTAGGCTTCGAATAAATTCTTGAGGTATGTTTTGAGAAAATCCATGGAAGATTTTCTAAAAAACAAATCCCAGTAGATGTTTGAAACGCTTCTGTAAAGAAATGCCGAAAAGAATTCATCTCAAGGCAAATCAGAACCTGATAAAATCTGCCTGACATCTGCAACCTCTGCAATTGAAGGCCCCTGAACTGCATAATTCTTCCAAAGAGTGTGCATGATCCTAAAAGTGTTATCAGCAGACTTCTCAGAAAAACGCAGGAAGGCTTGAAATGAGATTCCGTACTTATGCAACATTTTCTGAAGGAATCACTGCCAGGAGGGAACCCGTGGTAGCAAGTTCTAGAGGAATTTCTGAATGAAGATCTGTAGATATTTCGGAAAAAATCCATGAAGGATTTTTTAAAGTAATCTATGGAAGATTTCTCAAAAGAATCCTTGGAAATGATTTTTAATGAATCCCTTAGGTATTCTTAACCTTCCGTAGCTCGCGCGGTTGACTACCTGCGTCAGCACCGCGCTAATGTTGAATACAAAAAGCGAGATTTTTTCAACGTGTTGTACAAAATACAACAGCGCGATCGCTCGAGGGTTAAAGAAATACCTGATGCCGTTCTAAAAAAAAAACATACGAAACATTTTTTGAAATAATCCCTGGATAAATTTCTGTTTGTTCTCGGAGGAATTTCGCGAGAAACCAAAGAAAAAAAAATCCTTCGATAAAATTTAAGTAATTTCTAAAAATATCTTTGAAGATTTTTTTCAGAAAATCTCTGAAGAATTTCTGGTGAAATATCGATATATTTTTTTTGAAAGAAATGGGTACTGTTGGTACACCAACAGCTCTGCAACCCAAACTTTGCAGAACTTAATTGGACGAACCAGTTGAGATTTTCGTACGAACCGGTACGTACCTTGCTCGCTTCGCTGACGATGTGCTGATTCGAAGCTGCTCATTCGTTAGCCATATCCGGGACTAAAAATGTACAACTTTTCGATGGTATTCCTAGAATTCTCTGCACTAAAACATTTCCCATTTTTTTTACCTTACATACAGTGGGTGGTAAGCAACACAACCCTTGTATCCATCGAAGGCTGCCGCATAAGAGCCAATCAAGAAGTCACAAATTTCTAACCCAATTGTTCGAACCATTCACATATCTTCTACGGCAAGCGCCTCCTTTTTCCCCAGTTTCCATCCCATATTTACGAATCAATTTGCATGCATGCGTGAATTTGTCGGCTGAGTTTCCTCCTGAGAGAGTTTGGTTTTGTTTTCCTGGAAAGAATTATGTCCTTCCCACACCCCCTGCTGCTACTGTTCCCGTGGAGATGTTCCCCTCTCCATTAAGATCTAGGAATCATCCACGAAACCACTGCGCAACGACGCAACATAACACACCGATATGGACCCAAAATGATATGAATGGCTTCCCTGCCTCCTGCGGCTGATAGCGAATTCCGGCCCCGTGGAACACCGATCCGATGCGATGCCTAGAACGAGACCAAGCGGTAAGGCTCACGGCATTTGGGCCTGATTCGAAATCCCAAAACCCGATCCGATCCGGATGGCAACATACCCGCCCACCGCACACCGCCACAACCACCACCAGCACCAGACCAGAATTTATGGCTGCAATTCATTTGAATTTATGGAAGGGAACAATTATCATTAGCATACTGATTTGCCGGGGCTTCTGGGTGGTGTGGTATCATTGAAAGCGATGGGATCGGTTGTTAGGGAGGAGGGGGAAGCATGTTTTGGAGTTTTTGAACACAATTTTGAAACCAAAAGCAGTAAGGTAAACTGGGGTACACTTTGAAAAAGAATGAGCTTTTGCAGTCAATCAAAGGCTTAGTTCAGTTTTGTCTATTTTGTCACTACGGGGTTTGCCGGATTTGGACAGTAACACCAATCTACCAAATTACCAAGATTTGGGAGGAGGAAGTATTATCGGAGGAGTGGATGGAAGGTATCTTGTGTCCCATCTACAAAAAAGGGCGACAAGTTGCATTGCGGGAACTATCGTGTGATCACACTACTGAGCGCTGCCTACAAATTTTATGCCACCGTCTATCACCGATTGCAAGAGAGTTCGTGGGGCAATATCAGGCTGGATTCAAGGGTGAACGCGCTACAACGGACCAGATGTGCGCCATCCACCAGGTGTTGCAGAAATGCCGCGAATACAACGTGTCCACACATCACTAGTTTATCGATTTCAAATCAGCGTATGATACAATCGATCGAGAACAGCTATAGCAGATTATTCACGAATACGGATTCTCGGATAAACTGATACGATTAATCAAGGCGACGATGGATCGAATGATGTGCGTAGTTCGAGTATCAGGGACACTCTCGAGTCCCTTCGAATCTCGCAGAGGGTTACGGCAAGGTGATGGTCTTTCGTGCTTGCTGTTCAACATTGCTTTAGAGGGTGTAATAAGGAGAGCGGGGATAAACACGAGTGGAACGATTTTCATGAAGTCCGTTCAGCTGCTTGGTTTTGCTGATGATGTTGATATTATAGCTCGTAAATTTGGAACGATGGCGGAAACGAACATCCGACTAAAGAGTGAAGCCAGGCGAATCGGATTAGTCATTAATGTGTCGAAGACAAAGTACATGATGGCAAAGGGCTCCAGGGAGGAATCACCGTGCCCGCCACCCCGAATTTCTATCGACGGCGATGGAATCGAGACGGTTGAAGAATTCGTGTACTTGGGCTCACTGGTGACTGCCGACAACAACACCAGCAGGGAAATTCAGAGGCGCATTGTAGCAGGAAATCGTGCTTACTATACCTGAAGAAATCCTTGGAGAAATTCCTGAAGGAACCCTTGAGAAACGCTGGCATAACTGCCAGTATATTGCTGTAGCAATAATTTAATTATTTGCCAAAGAAACTTATACAAGGAACTACGAATATTTCTAAAAACACTACCGCAGAAATTTCCTTAAAAATTGACAAAGAAATGCTCAAAGAAATGCCAAAGAAATTTCCCAAAAGTAGATTTGAGCGTAGAATGAGCATTTAGTTAAAATACCTAACATAAAGTAAAAACTAAAAAAAGATTTCGAGAATTTTAAAATAAACTTCTTAAAGAATCCAGAAATAAGTTTGCCGAAAAATTTTAAATAAAATATTGTCCGAGTTGCCGAAGGAATTTTGTTTCTCAACGTCTACCATATTCATATTTATTATAGTACTAATAAGTAGTTGCAGACGACGAAAAGTACAAAACCTAACCACCCTGGGATGGTAAACCGGGTAAGCCAACAGGCGCTGTCCATAAACTACGTAGACTTGTTTTCGGCCATCTCAGACCACCCCCCTCCCCCCTCGTATACTTTTGTTCATACAAAATTTTCGAAATTTGTTTGGAGCGTAGACTTTGGCCAGACGCCCCCCGTCCCCCCCCTAAGAGTCTACGTAGTTTATGGACAGACCCACACCGCTGTTTCCTGCTGCTGTCATCGCGGTGCGTCTGAGCCCGTTACGCCGGTACCTTTCTGCATCGCTTCCGACTACTACAGGCGCCCACCCGCCACCCCTTCTGTCGTATCATTGTTTGGTTCGCTCATCTTGCTGTCACAGGTTTGAACTGAATGGGATAATGGGAGCGAAATGGGGAGACGAACTTTCCCAAATGTCTCATAAACGGCAAAGAGTCCGCAATGCCGTTCGCCTACGAGGACCGATAATCGCACCCGTGTCCATCGTTCGATCGGAACGAAAATTAACCACCGATCACGGTAGGACACCCACACATTCTCAACATTTTCCCCAACCAATACAGATGCACGTTTTGCATGTATTGGTGACGCGAAAGTATGTGAACACCAATACATTCACAGCAACGTAGCAACCGATGACACCCACACATTGCAGCTTGTCAATGTGTGGTCAAAAATACTACTCGAATTTTTGGGCGCGCAGGCGCACCATCAAATAAGCACGGAAAAGTGCTTCTACCGCCGACAAGCTACTTTTGCGCTTGCAGCGTGCGCGTTTTTGCACAGAATATGCGCGCTTTGTTTTGGGTGTATGGACTCCGCAGAACTCTATGATCGAATAAAGTTCGCCGTAACACGAAGTTAACTATCTGCAAAACGCTGGTTAGACCGGTAGTCCTCTATGGGCACGAAACATGGACACTACGTGCAGAGGACCAACGCGCTCTTGGGGTTTTCGCACGGAAGGTGTTGCGTACCATCTACGGCGGAGTGCACATGGAAGACGGGACTTGGAGAAGGCGAATGAACCACGAGCTGCATCAGCTGCTGAGAGAACCAACCATCGTCCATACCGCGAACATCGGGAGGCTACGGTGGGCGGGTCACGTCATCAGGATGTCGGATAGAAACCCGACTAAAATGGTACCCGAGAGTCATCCGACCGGTACAAGAAGATATGGAACGCAGCGAGGTAGGTGGGTCGACCAAGTGAATGACGATTTCGGACCTTACACAGCGTGCGGAACTGGAGACAAACAGCCGAGTGGACCGAGTGGAATGGAGACGGCTACTATATACAGCAGAGGCCCCCCCGGCCTTAGCCTGATCGATCCATCCAACCAACCTTTGCCTTTTCCACTTCTCCGAAAATTTGCCTCTGGCTAGGCACATCTGCACAGCCATTCTGAATATGTCTTGATGGCTATTGTCGGAATACCACTCGGACCCGGAGCCTTGTTCAACCTAAATGACTTCACTATTGCAATGAGTTCGTCCTTCGTCACCGGGGCGACCCACAGTGCTGCGAATGTATGGAACTGCAGGACGAAAATTATAACTAGCGAACCATACATTTTTCCTCAATAGTGTCTTCGGTGAAGTTGACAAACTTGATGAAAGCTATAATTTGCATAAATGTCCTATGCATAATTCATAATCGCTTAAGTGTCTCAAACGCCATTTTATTAAAATCTCACTGATTTTTTTTTTCTTCTAGAATGCAGTTTAGGCAACTGTATAAACATATAGATTAGACCTCTTCATAAAAAATGAAATTTCTCAAATTCAGCCAGTCACCCCCACATCTTAATTCTAATGCTGAAACAAACTTCTGGTCAAATTTTCAGCTAAATTGGTGAAGATTTCGAGGTGCCTCAAGTCAAAATTGTGTTTTTGGTCATTTTTCGCCTTTAAAAAATGCCCGTGGAGGCTAGAAGCCATATAAAATATCGTGGTAACCCTTAAATGAAAGATATGTATGTTCCTTACAACTTTTGTGAACATTATGTACTGATAGGAGGATGTTTTGACCATATTTATTCGTTTTTTAGACATGCAAGTATGCTAAAAAGTTACATTTTACAACAGTTTTTGTTCTACGAAATTCAAACACTCAATTTTTATCAAAAGTTTCAAACCATTATATGATTACCCACAATATTCTGAACAATATTGCCATACATCATTTTCTTACCCGATCTACGGAAAAAATCACAAAAATCGAAAAGTAGAAGCTATCCTGAGTTTTTTGATACCTGGGGTTGACGCAACTGCTGGCAGGCAGAAAAGTCAAACATAGTAGCTTTGCTTTTTCTTGATGATTGCAATGATTGATCATTGATTCAAGTGACAGGTTGGCACAAGTACACATTGCCTTAACAAATGTGGCATATAATGTACCTCAGTAGAATATGAGAAATGGTTCAGATGGTAAGGCTTTGGACTGGCAAACCTAAGGTTCAAAGTTTGAATATAAGACCATTCGCTTAGTTTTTTTTTTGTTATCAAGCTGGTAATATCAACTATCGTTCTAAACTTTGCATACATGATGGCTAGCGTAGGGGAAACCGCATGAACTAGCGCATGCATATACGCATCATTCTGACAGAATGATAAAACCTTCATTGGGTGCGTAGTTGAAAATCGGACACGCTAAATAACTAATTTATTGCTTAATCCGTACTTCGGTTCTTACGTCGGACTAGTTGGCTGAGTAGCGGATCACATCCGCTCATAAAGATCAAATCACATCGTCGGATGGCATCTTCCGACGCGAGATTCGACGTTAGGTTTAACGCTTAGATTTGTAGGAAAATCATTGCAAAAAAAAAATGGAAAGCACATTTGACATAAATTCAAACTCTGAACCTTTGGTTTGCCAGTCCAAAGCCTTACCATCTGAACCATTTCTCATATTCTACTGAGGTACATTATATGCCACTTTTGTTAAGGCAATGTGTACTTGTGCTAACCTGTCACTTGAATCAATGATCAATCATTGCAATCATCAAGAAAAAGCAAAGCTACTATGTTTGACTTTTCTGCCTGCCAGCAGTTGCGTCAACCCCAGGTATCAAAAAACTCAGGATAGCTTCTACTTTTCGATTTTTGTGATTTTTTCCGTAGATCGGGTAAGAAAATGATGTACGGCAATATTGTTCAGAATATTGTGGGTAATCATATAATGGTTTGAAACTTTTGATAAAAATTGAGTGTTTGAATTTCGTAGAACAAAAACTGTTGTAAAATGTAACTTTTTAGCATACTTGCATGTCTAAAAAACGAATAAATATGGTCAAAACATCCTCCTATCAGTACATAATGTTCACAAAAGTTGTAAGGAACATACATATCTTTCATTTAAGGGTTACCACGATATTTTATATGGCTTCTAGCCTCCACGGGCATTTTTTAAAGGCGAAAAATGACCAAAAAACACAATTTTGACTTGAGGCACCTCGAAATCTTCACCAATTTAGCTGAAAATTTGACCAGAAGTTTGTTTCAGCATTAGAATTAAGATGTGGGGGTGACTGGCTGAATTCGAGAAATTTCATTTTTTATGAAGAGGTCTAAATAGATCATAATAAAAAGATAATTGCAAGAATGACTTATTCGCCAAACTTTATTCTCACCGAACGTTTTGTTTCTTGAAGGTCATGCGTTTGGCCATTTCTTGTTCAGTTGTGTACTTTCAAACTGGAGAAATTGTTGAATTGTTTACCCTCAAATTCTTCGTAGAAATCAGCAATTTCATAAGGAAACGAGGGAACAATATAAACTGATACATTTTTCGTTTGAACGGATCAGAAAAGAACACTTGATCAAAAATATCTTCGATTTTGACTATAAATACATCACTCGGAAAGAGCTCGATTACTAACAAATTAGCAAATAAAAGCAGTTGGAGTCAAATTCAGTATTCAGCGGACACTATAAAGAAAACATGGTGAAAAATTCAGAGAGGTCTTTTGAGGTCATTTTTTGTTTCATCAATTTGAATTTTGGGATCGTTTTTTCTCTACGCCATATAATACTTACATTATGACATTTTATTTTCATAAACATCAAAACATGTTGCCGTGCTAAACGAAAAAATAGATTCTACTGATGTGTTGTAGATTTTCTCTGAAAATTTAAACGTTTAACACTCCATCAGTCGCATCAAAAAAAGTTACACGAGCGGTCGCGTCGTGTACTCAGTACACGGCATACGCTTTCAATTATGGTTTTTATGCTTTACTAGATACAATGTTGGTATCTTCAGCAAAAATGTCCAGCTGGATAATGCGCGTCTAATAGTGGACATGTGGAACCGGTCAACACGATCTGGTCCTGTCCCGGGTGTCGGAATAGCCCTCGCGGGAACCTGTTTCGTGGACATTTCAGTTATGGCACCAAAACTAGGCATGCGACGGCTCTATCTTCATGATTTTCCATATCCATTATTTTGGTAACTATGAAAATGACCAGTGACCTCCCTGGCTAACCCGTGGCCACCGGAATGTGCCCTGGAGGAACCTGTTTTGAGGACATTTTGACCATGACACCAAAACTAGGCATGCGACGGCTCTATCTTCATGATTTTTCATATCCATCATCTTAGTAACCATGAATATGACCAGTGACCTCCCTGGCAAACGCGTGGATCCTGTTTCGTGGACATTTTGACTTTGACGCCAAAACTAGGCATGCGACGGCTCTAGCTTCATGATTTTCCATATCCATCATCTAAGGTAAATCGCCAATTGTTACACACATTTCAAAGCATTTCTTTTAATGATTTCTTCAGGAATTTCCCCTTTTTCATAGATTTTTGCTGTGATTCCTCTAGAAGTTTGCTTCGAATCCCTCCAGAAATTCCCTCTGGTACTTCACGTGGCATTTGTACATGAATTCTTCATGTGATTATTCCATGAATTCCTTTAGGAAGAATAGAATACTTTTGAAATATTTCCACCGAAATAATTCATCCGTGGGATATATCACAAAATTTCGCCAGAAATTAATCAAGAAATTTCTCTATGGATTTATCAGAGTATTTCTTGAGCGAATTTCTGCAGGGTTCTTCTAAGACTAGGCGGACTTGACCCGGCGTTATAACTCGCAGTATCGCATGAAACCGAATTTGCTTCCACTGCTGTACGTAGCGAAAATAAACGTAGCGAAAATTCACGATTACTTAGGGTAAATCGCCAATTATTGCACACCTTGGAAACTCGCTAATTGTTGCACACTCCATGCTTTTCTTATGAGGTGTGCAACAATTGGCGAGTTTCCAAGGTGTGCAATAATTGGCGATTTACCCTAAGTAACCGTGAAAAAGACCAGCGCTCACGGTTCCTACTCTGTATGAGGCGGTCATGCTTATAATTTTCGCTTATAGCATGGTGAATCCGTTAATTTGATACATATTTGCCTCCCAAAAGCGTGTTTGTATTGTATAAAAATATGTCCAATCTAGTTTTGTAATTCTCGAATAGAAAGAAATAAAAAATAGTTTTTTTTTCACGGAGCCGAAATTTTTTGTTTTGTGAATTTGGTTACCAACTGATTAGTATACAGTAGCCTCGATATTACGTAACTCAGTATAACGTAACTTTTACTTCGATATAACGTAACTTTTTTATGGTTCCAATGTTTTGCTATTTGAATAATAAGCGGAATAGTCTTTATGATATTACGCTCCTCCTGGAACCAAGTCTGCTAACCAATTTAGCGTTATACGAACACTTTCGCAGTTATATGATAGTTTTCGGTGTCAGTAATTTTGTTTAACTGCTAACTGCAACAAGTTTACGTTTGTTTCACTTAACGAATGAAATTGAGTAACTGCAACGTCTGACAGATGTCATAAAGCCATAAATTGACGTTAAATGAACGTAAACTTCATGCGACTGTTCATAGGCCAGAGGAACTTATTCTCCTAGCGTGAATGAGGATGAAGCATCAGTTACTTCTGCATTTCATTATATGAAGATCCTGCTTTTTCTCTTCGTTTAATTCATCCACATTAATTCAATTCCTCCAGCCTATTAGGGCAAACATGGCACATCATTTTGACGTTTGGCGATGCGATAACTCCAAATGTGTTGAACTTACCGGACTTACAGGTAAAAAGCATTGCAGTTAAACCGTTTGCATCGCCCGAACGTCTGCTGTACTTATTCTTGACATATCATTCCTCCTGAAACATAGCCTTCCAACTCCAAAAGACATGACAGTAGACAGCAGTGGAAGCAAATTCGGTTTCATGCGATACTGCGAGTTATAACGCCGGGGCAAGTCCGCCTAGTCTTAGAAGAACCCTGCAGAAAATCGCTCAAGAAATTCTCTGATAAATCCCTAGAGAAATTTCTTGATTAATTTCTGGCGAAATTTTGTGATACATCCCACGGATGAATTATTTCGGTGGAAATATTTCAAAAGCATTCTATTCTTCCTAAAGGAATTCATGGAATAATCACATGAAGAATTTACGTACAAATGCCACGTGAAGTACCAGAGGGAATTTCTGGAGGGATTCAAAGCAAACTTCTGGAGGAATCACAGCAAAAATCTATGAAAAAGGGGAAAGTCTTGAAGAAATCATTAAAAGAAATGCTTTGAAATGTGTGTAACAATTGGCGATTTACCCTAGATGATGGATATGGAAAATCATGGAGCTAGAGCCGTCGCATGCCTAGTTTTGCCGTCAAAGCCAAAATGTCCACGAAACAGGTTCCTCCAGGGCACATTCCGGTGGCCACGGGTTAGCCAGAGAGGTCACTGGTCATTTTCATGGTTACTAAAATAATAGATATGGAAAATCATGAAGATAAAGCCGTCGCAAGCCTAGTTTTGATGTCATGGTCAAAATGTCCACGAAACAGGTTCCTCCAGGGCACATTCCGGTGGCCACGGGTTGTCCAGGGAGGTCACTGATCATTTTCATGGTTACTAAAATAATAGATATGGAAAATCATGAAGATAGAGCCGTCGCAAGCCTATTTGGTCAAAATGTCCTCGACACAGGTTCCTCCAGGGCACATTCCGGTGGCCAAGGGTTAGCCAGGGAGGTCACTGGTCATTTTCATGGTTACTAAGCTGATGGATATGGAAAATCATGACGATAGAGCTGTCACATGCCTAGTTTTGGTGTCATGGTCAACATGTCCTCGAAACAGGTTCCTCCAGGGCACATTTCGGTGGCCACGGGTTGGCCAGGGAGGTCACTGGTCATTTTCATGGTTACTAAGATGATGGATATGAAAAATCATGAAGATAGAGCCGTCGCATGCCTAGTTTTTGTATCATGGTCAAAATATCCTCGAAACAGATTCCTCCAGGGCACATTCCGATGGCCACGGGTTCGCCAGGGAGGTCACTGGTCATTTTCATGGTTACTAATATAATGGATATGGAAAATCATGAATATAGAGCCGTCACAAGCCTAGTTTTGGTGTCATGGTCAAAATGTCCTCGAAACAGGTTCCTCCAGGGCACATTCCGTTGGCCATGGGTTAGCCAGGGAGGTCACTGGTCATTTTCATGGTTACTAAAATAATAGATATGGAAAATCATGAAGATAGAGCCATCGCAAGCCTAGTTTTGATGTCATGGTCAAAATTTCCTCGAAACAGGTTCCTCCAGGGCACATTCCGGTGGCCACGGGTTCGCCAGGGAGGTCACTGGTCATTTTCATGGTTACTAGAATAATAGATATGGAAAATCATGAAGATAGAGCCGTCGCAAGCCTAGTTTTGGTGTCATGGTCAAAATGTCCTCAAAACAGGTTCCTCCAGGGCACATTCCGGTGGCCACGGGTTAGCCAGGGAGGTCACTGGTCATTTTCATGGTTACCAAAATAATGGATATGGAAAATCATGAAGATAGAGCCGTCGCATGCCTAGTTTTGGTGCCATAACTGAAATGTCCACGAAACAGGTTCCCGCGAGGGCTATTCCGACACCCGGGACAGGACCAGATCGTGTTGACCGGTTCCACATGTCCACTATCAGACGCGCATTATCCAGTTGGACATTTTTGCTGAAGACACCAACATTGTATCTAGTAAAGCATATAAACCATAATTGAAAGCGTATGCCGTGTACTGAGTACACGACGCGACCGCTCGTGTAACGGCCTGGTTCACAAAAAAGTTACACCAGCGGTCGCGCCGGTGTACTGAGTACACATTCAAAATGTGAGGTTAGATTTACGTATTTTTCGAGTACTTTCCGTGCATTTTTTCATTTTTTTTCTGCCTTGCTAACAAGAAGAAGAGTGGATCTTGGAATAGGACCAACACCCGGTTCAATTTGGTGCGAATTTCGATAATTTTTTCTCTTTTTTCTGAAATGCGTGTACTCAGTACACGCAAGCGACTGATGGTGGGTTTAATGTTGAGCTAGGCCAAAGATGAATCTGTTTTATAAAATATTATTTTTCTATAGACAACGAAAACACTGTTTGATAATCTAGATTTTTTTGGTACATATAATAAACACGATCTTCAAACTTATAATGATCGAGCAACATACTTCAAGCATGTATGAACAGCATGGCATACTAGATTGATCAAAACTTTGAGGTCGATTTTTTCATTTTTGTCTATGGGGCGCAGTACTGTGCGACCTCGCCATTGCCGCTTTGGCCATAGGGGACGGGGCCCATGGCCTTGTATAGCTCCTTCTAGCTCTTTGGCAGGATGCGCGGAGTTCTGCGATTTCAGAACACCGTCAGTATACCGGTTAGCGTCCATTTCGGGGTAGGGATCGTCTTGGTATTGCGGCGTCACATGCACAGCTTAGGGTTCCGACTAGATTATCGCTGCATAGATCGTCGCCGATACTCTCCATAAACAATCGCTCCACCTAGCGCTCCACACATTCCGGCTTATCGAAGCGCGAGTTTAGCCATCCCCAGCGGGTCAGCGAGCACACTAACCAGCCTACTCTGATCCTGCCGACTGCAGTTGTCTTGCTGATTTCCCCTACGGCTCGGTGTACAATATTTAGATATTGTGATATTTATGCCGTGCCCTACGGGAGGCTTGATCGTGGCGATCTTTGTGCCTGCCGGAACATGCTTCATCTCAGCGTTTCAGCTTGCCCCAGAGTACCACTAAATACTGAAACTGATACCAAACTCCCATTCAAACGCGCTGATTTAAAGTGCTCTCATCGCGTAAACGCACTAACTACTCTTCACGATAGAGAGTATCTTTCTCGCATTCCCCAGGCAAATTATGATGATTTAGCATACAAATTACCCCCGATTAACGCACACGCTTGACGCTGGCTGGCCGCTGCTCACTGCTGCTCGGTGCGCGGTGTTTGGGCAGATCGTTAACGCTAATTAGGCCACCATTTATTGAATTGCTCATTGCTCAAACAGGGCTCTGTGAAGCCACACAATTCGACATTTTCCGCCTCACGACGGGCGGGTAAGGTGTGTAGACTGGTGACGACGCGACGTGCCTCATTGAAAATTGGACCCCATTTCGCGTCCATTAATGAGACCATTTCGCACTTTCGCGCTTCGGGGACGAAGACGGGAAGGACGAGATGTGTCACGCAGAGGCCGTTAAAAGCACACTTAGACACATCTCTCACTCTCGTGCGGTGCGGTAGGATGATACCCACAACTCACGGACTGTTCTCCATGGTGTTGCCAAGCTGCCGCAAGGAAAACTTCGAGTCAGCAACGAACTTCAAAGAAACAGACCACCACTTGGAAAGTGGGAAGATGTCAGGCTTCTGGGCCGGGAAGGGGGACGAGTGTTGTCAGGGGAATGGTTGTGCACGCGCGCAGTTTCAAATTTCCAAAAGGCCATAAATTAATAACGGAAACAGAAGCTCGACGGCGGTGGCGGAACAAGAGATGAATTTGCCCCGTTCGGGAAACAATCGCAACGGGAGTGCCAGTCCCGATTAGGGTTATGTATAAAAATACTAGCTTTATTCATGAAAATTGCTGATGCTGGTGATAAAGTTTGACACCCTTAACCCGAATCAGATAGATTTTCAAGGATCTGTTTAATCAATGTATAAAACAAACAACACGTTCAAGTAGACTCGCCTAAAACGTGAAGCAGCAACGTTGGTGGTGGTGAAAGCGGCTTGAAGCAGCGAAGAATGAATCACGAGCTCGCTGCACTCTACGGCGAACCTAGCATCATGATGGTTGCAATAGCTGGAAGGATACGATGAGCAGGTTATGCTGTGAGAATGCCGGATAACAACCTGCAATGAGATCCTGATGGTACAAGAAGACCTCACCACAAGGTGGGTGGACCAGGTTCAGAACGATCTGGTTAGGTAAAATCTGTTTAGGTCCCTCCATTTAGGTAACGTTACCTAAATGGAATTTGATTGTGTTGTGTGTGAGCAGTGGTATTCTCAAGATTGCAGATAAAGTTGGTTTACGGGAAAAAACAGAATTTAGAGTTAAGGGACGTTTACAGAGTGTTTAAGGGTTAAAAGTTTAAGGGTATCCGAGAGCTCCCTGGAGTTAAGGAAATCTGTACTACAAGCGTAATCTCTAATCAGTGATCTATTGGAGCATTATGAATGAAATTTATTCTTGCTATGTATTGTCAAGTGGTGAGTTCATTGTCAGTTTGAGGATCTCCAAGAACTTCCTTGCGTATAGGTCATCGGATCTACCAATGATTCTTTAAGGTTCGCTAAGAACTCTCTTGAGTATAGGTCATCGAATCTACGAGGGCTACTAATTGTATCTAAGAGCATTAAGAATGAGGTTTATATTCACACAACCATCATCTATGTTCTATCAAATGGTGGGTTCTATGCATATCCGAGAATTCCCTAGACTTAAGGCCATCTGATCTACATGCGAAATCAGTAATCTATTGAAGTATTATGAATGAAATTTATGCTTGCATAGCCTCATGCAACTATGTGCTGTCAAGTGGTGAATTCGTTATCAGTTTGCGGATCTCCAAGAGTGAGGATCTTCCTTGATTGCAGGTCATCGGATCTACTAACGTAGTTGGTTGTCTCTAAGAGATTTACGACTAAGTTTCATACTCACCCAACCTCAGGTAACTCACGGTGTGTCTGGTGGAGAACATTAATTTAAAAAAATCGGTATCGCTAAGACACCCACCAAGCGAAAGCTAAGGGTCCCCCCTTTCATTTGAGACTTAAAGGAGAAAGTTCTATCGGCGGGTCTAGAACAATTTTTTTTTTGAAAAAATATGATATTTTTTCATTTCTTTGGAAGAACACATTTATGACAAAACACTGTTTTTCCATTGCAAGCATGATTTTCCGACGATATATTTTGTATATTATGTTTATTATTCTTCACATAAGAGCATAATAGTCCCATGTGAATGGGAAATCCAGCAGAGATGACAGTTTTGTGTTTATGGACAGTGTGGTGAAAGTACTAGAACAGTGAGTATTAAATCGAGTTATATGCTGTTCCTTTGAATTCCAATCTAGATTCCAATAATGTGTTTGCATCCTATGACAGATGCGTATACGTCTTTAGGGTCTCGTATTTGACTGGCACCAGCAGGTCACCAATCGACCACCTTTACAGCATATACCATCATTTGGTTCTTCAGATTTGTGGTCTTGAAATTTCGGGGTGTGACTTCGTCAAATATTCTTCTCACACAGCTTCTCAACTTCAATGCGCGTCTGGTACTCAAGACACATGTTTTCTTCCGTCTTCTTCTTCTTCTTCTTGGCGAAACGTCCCTACAGGGACAAAGCATGCTTCTTAGCTTGTTCTATGAGCACTGTAGGAGATGTTATAAGAATAAATGAAATTGTTTGATTTGTTTGAAATTTTCTTATTTTACTCCTACCAGCACTTTCACAGTTTTTAACTAAAAACTTTTTTTGCCAATTACTATTTTGCATGTGTATAGCGTCCCAAGCAACACAGAAAACATCTTTGAAAATCTAAGCTTCAAAAGATGTCATATAAAAGGGTTATAAGCGTATCAGAAAACATGTTGAGTTATTATTGAGTTTTATTTGTGTTGGCTGATAAAAAATATCAAAAGAGTGCAATTCACTTTGTCATGTTTCAAATTCGATGATTCTACAAATAGCCAACATTTATAGAGCATCAAGAACTAATAACCATCCAGTCATGACGGCATTCAATGTTTACCTTTTCACTTTGTTATGTGTTGTGATTATCATGGCACTTTCGTCTGCGAAGTTTGCCTCAATGGTCCTCTCAAAAAGTCATCACTTGAGCTAATCACAACGCTAATCACAAGAAGAATTGAGCACCGGTAGAATTCCAACGGGACCATTCGCGTGATACTCAATTGAGCGCCTGGTAAGTATCTGCCGTACTGATTCTTTTGCAAGCAGTGATGCAGCGGTTGAATCAGTCGGGTTCATTTTTTCATCAATTCCCCGGTAATGGCGTTTACCGAGTAGCCTCCGTTTGTTATTTTAACATCCCGTCAAAGCAGTCAAAACACTTACGATCGAGGCATGGATCCGGTGGGAGCGATTTTCAATCAATTTCCAATCACATACTTATCAGCCACTGCCACCGAGCCTCTGATTCGACCTGAACTTCTGCGCGAGGTGCTGCGTTACCGTTGATTGCGTCAGCTCGGCTTATTTTCCAGGTATACGCTGCGTGTTTGAAATTCCGTGTGAACTGCAAAACAACGACGATTCTGCCTCAATAGCAAAGTGATTTGTGTTTACTATTGAGAATATTTGACATTTCAACAGATGTAAACAAGGCAAGCAATAAGGTATAATGCAGTTATTTAAGCGTTGTGATAATTATTATAAAACTAAATCATGTGTAACAAATGAGTTTGTTGAACAAATGTTATCTAGAGGTATTGAAAACGTTAAAATAACTTGTTATCAAATCTGTTGTAGGATAGCTCGATAGGTGTAATTAAACGGTTATTTTAACAGTCTCCCATATCTTATAAAAGTCGTGTACGAAAATTTGTTCAATTTCTCATCAGAAAAAAAATGATGTTTACAATACCGAACAAAAATTTTAGTACACAAATAATCAATTTAAAAACAACATTCTAATATGTTTTTTTTTCTTTATACAAAACAGAAACTAGTTGTTGTGTTTTGTTATTAATTCTGCACACTTGATTGCCCAAGACAATAATTATTCATGCACTCAATTATGGTATTTATTAAAATAAGTAATGGTTCAATATTTTTGAACGGCACTTTGAGCTTCATGGATTGTCTGCCATATTACTTTTCTGTGAATATAAATGGAAAAATCACAAAACTGCATTATATGATATGTTTATGCTACATTTTTTAGCTTAGTTCAGAGGCGCATGAGTTTTGGATGAGTAAAAGTTGATGTTTCACGATAAATCATGAAGCGCAGATTAAAAAGCATAGCACCCCACTGAGAAAAATTCATTATAGAGTTTGTTATTTAAATATACAAAAATAATGGACTTCATCATTAGAAGCAATTCTCATGCTGACTAAGCTTGCTGTTTTTTTTCTAATAAAATAAATATTTGTGTTGACGTTTTTTTTTCTTGGCAGTTTCAATACTGCTGGTAAGTCGAGTATCTGAAATGTTTGTTATATAAATGGATTTTCCAAGTTATATAACGTTCAAAAAGCTTGTTCATATAAATTGCGATGGTCATGTATTATAAATATTTTTTGCAGGTTATATCACCAGTGCAAAGCTTAATTTCAACCAGTGAGTGTGATTGAAGTATATTAATATTCTGCATGATGTTATGATTGATATATAACTTGAATACAACTAATGAGTATTAGACAGTTGGTGGGAATGAACCTTTTGAGTACAATATGTGTATTGGGATACATCTTATATAACCTACAAGATGTTTTATAAGCCGCCATTTTTTGCGCTGTTTTGATTATATAAGTGTTTGATATTAAGTTAATAATTCACGAAAAAATCATGTGACTATGTATGAACTGTGAATTTTAAACACAAATACAACAAGTTGTGTTACTTGGGGTGTGACTTGCACGAAAATACTGCATGCTCATTTAAGTCGAGGAAATTTCCTTCACGAAAAGGTCCTGGACTGACCGGGAATCGAACCCGTCATCCTCAGCATGGTTGTGCTGGGTACTCACGCCTTTGCAGCTGTGGCCTATGGGCACTTTTCGTTATCAAAAACAAATCATCGGTGAACAAAATCGGTTTACTGTTCTGGTCACTCGTTGACGCCGATTTCCATCTGGATGGTAGTTCATGAATATTTGAGAGCTTCATCTGATCAGCCTGATCTCTGGGTTTTGCCCGCAAATATTCAGCAACCTCAGCAACCGTATGAGAAGTCTGAATGATGTTCAACAAGTTTCAATGTACTTCAGCTTTAGTGCAAACATGCTGCTTGCCTTTGATCATCTTCCTGTAGCATCTAGAACACAACTGCAACGAGCAATTTCTTTCTGCGTCATCGGTAGTAGCGCTAGATCTGCCACGTTTGCCCTTTATGAAAAGTTGTAGTTCTTGCAGAACTACATATTTCACAAACAAGGGCTGCAACTCCATGTAGATTCTACATTGTAGAAGGTTTCAAATAATATGTAAGATCATAGAGAGTAAATCTAATGGGTATATTCGCCACCATTGAATGAGATAAATTTAAATGAGCAAGAACGAACTTTTTGTGGGGTAGTGCTAATTGCTTTCTCTGATATCTTTCAGAAAAAAGTTTTCATAATATCAACAACCTGCAAGTAGAAACAAGAACAAGTTAAGGCATTTTCAATCCGTTCTGATTAATATGTATGTGCTCAGACATATGTACTTTAATGTAAAACATGTGTATATGTCAATAAAGCTGTAGAATTGAATGAAAAGTTGCTAACTCGTTTATAATGCCATGATGCTAGCAGAAGATGTGGAGCGGACCTGCTGTGATGTTTAGAACACTTGACTATTACGCCGAGGACCTGGGATCGAGTCCCACTCCAGACAAACTCGCAAAATGTGAGTTCTTCCTTCGGTAGGGAAGCGTAGCGTGGGTCCCGAGATGAACTAGCCAAGGGCTAAAAATCTCGTTAATACAGATTAAAAAAAATAGCAAAAGATCAAACTATTGATAACCGACAGATTAGCACATTGTTCTTACTACATATACCGTTAGACATGTAGCATTAATTATTCTGTTTTTGTCAGTTGAGTAAGGCTACCTATTCACAAAGATATACTGTTACTAATATTTTTTATGTCTAATTACCCGTTATTAGACAATTTTACTAAACAAAACTAAAACAGTGAATATTAACTGCTTTCGATGATAATTGTGGCGGAAAAACACTTCTTCAAACACAAAACGTACTCTTTGGTTTGGTTTTCCTCGTCACTTGGGGGGTTCTTGTCGTAGTTGTTTCTTTTAAAGTAAGGAGCTATACCTAACTGCAATAGTCTAAATTAACTAAAAATGTTTAAGTCTTAGGTACCATAAAGGTGCACAAATTGAACAAATACCGGCATGTGATAATTGTATCCGAGCCACGCCATACAAGGATATAAGACAGACCATCACATTGATAAAATTGGTGAGGAGTTCTAGATCGTTTTATTCATTTGAACGATTTAAATTGCATCATCAAAAAACTTTCAGTTTTCCGAAATGGATTACCTTCCAAATGTTGTGCCTCGTTATCCGAGCTACTTTGATGTATGTTCTATTTTTGTTGACATTACTCGGCCTACTTTGATCGTAAAACTGTTAAATCATAAGACACTGTCAATAAAAAGTAAGAAAATTGCAGCCGCAATAACTAGTTCCAAATAAAAGGCGAAGTTTATTTGTATATATGCCCAGATACTGCTGAAATTCTATTCAACTGCCTTAAATGTTTTTTTTTTGCACTTTATGTCTATGCAATATTTTGTAAGGAAAATTTTTGATTTTTGATTTGACCCGTTTACTCTTTCAAAAGGACACGTTACTAATGGGCGACCTTATACAAGCCCATTTGGCTACAATCAAGGTTGAGAAAAAAAAAACACAAGCCTCAAAGATAGAAATATTTGAAAAAAAAAATGTTCTAGACCCGCCGATAGAACTTTCTTCTTTTAGTCTCAAATGAAAGAGGGGACCTTCAGCTTTCATTTGGTGGGTGTTTTAGCGATACCGATTTTTTTAAATTAATTTTGTTCTACCAGACACACCGTGAACTATGATCTATCAAGTTTTGAGTTCGAAGAATCATTAAGGGTTTCCAAGAACTCTCTTGAGTATATGTCATCGAATCTACGAGGACTTCTAGCTGTGTCTAGGAGCATTGAGAAAGAGGTTTATACTATCAAGTTATGGGTTCTATGATTGTATAGGCGTATCCGAAAACTCCCTAGGGTTAAGGCCATCTGATCTACAAGTATAATTAGTGATCTTTTGGATCATTATGAATGAAATTTTTGCTTACATAGCCTTATGTAGCTATGTTCTATCAAGGGGTGAATTCATTGTCAGTTAGAGAATCTCCAAGAACTATCTTAGTTCATCGGATCTACTAACGTATTTGACACCACAATAGATCAAATTAATGGTCGCAGTGATACTATGTCCCGAACAGGAAAAAAGTTATTGGTTGCCTCTAAGAGATTTTCGCAATAGAGGAAAAGTTAAATGGGCTTCTCTATTCCCCTGAAACAGAGATGCCAGAAGTAGAGATTTTTCTGTATTATACAGATTTTTGACCTTCTATACAGACAAGATACAGAGTACAGAAAATTCAGATTTTTTAAATGTGATACAGATTTCTACAGAAAGTATAAAATTTGAAGTTATTTTGAATAAATTTAATAAAAATTTTATAAGCTGCTGCTGAAACTTTGAAGAATTCATGAAAATTTATGAATTTTCACACATGTTTTAAAAAATTAAACACCCGTAAAAATTAAAAACCCTCAAAAAGAAGTACATTTTTATTAGTTTCTATTGAAATCTAGGACTCTCGGTTTCTGATATACCCTCAAATACGGCGATACATAAAAATCTGTATTGATACAGATTTTTGATAAAATAATATGGCATCTCTGCCCTGAAACTGCTCTGAAGACCATTGAGATACCTTGAAACGCTTTGAAACGCCTCTAAAAACCTCCATGAAACCCCATGAGCTTCTGAGCCCCCATTAATCCTCTCGAAACGCTTTGAAACGCCTCTGAACCCAAATGAAACCTGCAAAAAGCCCCTCAAAACTCTCATAAAACCTCCTGGGACTCCCTGCAACGCAAAGAAAATCCTTGAAACGATTTGAAACGCCTCTAAAACCCCTGCAAAACTTTAATGAAATTCACCTGAGAGCCTCTGATTCAGAAGCCCCTAAAAACCCCTGGGAAACCTCCTGAAGTGCCCTGGCACGCCCTGAAATGCATTGAAATGTCTTGAAACGCTTTGAAAAGTCTATGAAACTCCCATGAAACCTCCGTGAAATTCACATGCGAGCCTCTGAAGCCCCCTTAAACCCTCCTAAACCTTCTGAAACGCCCTGAAACGCATCAAAACACCATGAGACGCTCTGAAGCGCATTGAAACACCTTAAAACGTTTAAAAACGCTCCATTAAACCTCCATGAAATTCACCTGAGAGTTTTCTGAATCCCCACAAAACCTCTTAAAACGCCTTGAAACACAAATGAAATCCATGTGAAACGGACCTGAAAGCCTCTGCAGCCCTCTAAAATACCTCTGAAACCTCCGGAAACGCCCTGAAACGCTTTGGAATGCCTCTGAAATTCACATGAAGCCCCTAAAAACCCTCGGAAACCTCCTGAAACGCCCTGAAACACCTTCAAACGCCTCTAACCCCCACCTCCCAGAAAACTTCCTTGAAATCCCTCTAACCATCCCCCCTTTGCATCTGCAAGCCACTTGCCCTTCTCATCTCTCTCTCTCTTCTTGGCGTAACGTCCTCATTGGGACAAAGCCTGCATCTCAGCTTAGTGTTCTATGAGCACTTCCACAGTTATTAACTGAGAGCTTCCTCTGCCAATGACCATTTTGCATGCGTATATCGTGTGGCAGGCACGAAGATACTCTATGCCCAAGGAAGTCAAGGAAATTTCCTTTACGAAAAGATCCTGGACCGACCGGGAATCGAACCCGTCACCCTCAGCATGGTCATGCTGAATACCCGTGCGTTTACCGCCTCGGCTATATGTGCCCTTCTCATAATTCTTTGTAATCATGAAATTCATTTGGGAAATGAACTGAATCCATTTAGGTAAAAAATCTATTTAGACAATCACGATTAGTTACCTAAATGGTGGTTCGGGTGTACGCGGCCGAGAATGGAGGACTGCCACCGAGTGTTGTGACAAGGGATTGTTGATTCTGTTTTATTATAATTGTAGCGTAACGCTAAACAAATGAAATGAGTCGATGTATGATTTCAAAATCACCATTATGAGACTTCAAAGTGTCCCTTTTCCTTACTCGGGATTCGCACGATGAACAGTGCGAATGAGGAGGTGGTGGAAACTTTGCGCCGGAAACTTTCAGAGAGCCCCCGCCGACTTGGGAAACTTATTTTATATCCGCTTTGGCAACCGGAATCAGCCATCGCTTCGGCGGCGATGTCTCACTTGAGTATGTGTACTTTTCGGCTTTCGACTTTGCCAGTCAGCCAGCCAGCCAGCCAGCCAACTATCGGGGCCCAGCCAGCAGGTGGGTGTCTGTTCCAAACAGAGATGAAAGCACACCGGGATCGGCATCGAGAGAATAGTTCCGAAGGAAAACTTTGCCTTGCGGAGCTGCTAACTCTTTCTGCGCGCGCGCTCGTGGCCACCACCACCGCCGCCCGGATCGGTGGTGCTATAGGTAACATAAAATGACAAACTGCTGTGCTGTGGCAGCTGTCAAGGTTGAAAGTTGTTTCAAGATGTCTCACCTCGTTCGATCCATGGCATCCCAGGGATTTGGGATTCTGCGGAGCGAAGCTTTGCATTATCAAGTTGTGATAGAGTGAAACTTTGATTCTCAGTGGATGGTTGTGTTTATAATGCATTTTAAAACTTTTTGGTTTTGAATGTTAAGCAGTATTAAAGATTATGATATTTTTCCAGTCGCCATCCTATAATTCCACCAGGAATTCCATTAGGAATTCCATCAAGAATTCCATCAGGAATTTCATCAGAAATTCCGTCAGGAGTTTCATCAAGAATTCATTTAGGAATTTCATCAGAAAATCTGGAATTCCATCAGGAATTTCACCAGGAATTCCACCAGGAATTCCACAAGGAATTCCACTAGAAATTTCACCAGGAATTCCACCAGGAATTCCACCAGAAATTCCTCCAGAAATTCCACAAGGAATTCCATTAGAAATTTCACCAGGTATTCCACCAGGTATTCCACCAGGAATTCCACCAGGAATACCTTCAGAAATTACTCCAGAAATTCCACTAGAAATTCCTCCAGAAATTCCTCCAAAATTTCTACCAGGAATTCCACCATAAATCCCTCTAGAATTTCCACCAGGAATACCACCAGAAATTCCATCAGGAATTCCACCAGGAATTCCACCAGGAATTCCACCAGGAATTCCACCAGAAATTCCTCCAGAAATTCCTCCAAAAATTCCACCAGGAATTCCACCAGAAATTCCGCCAGGAATTCCACCAGAAATTCCACCAGGAATTCCACTAGGAATTCCACCACAAATTCATCCTTATATTCCTCCAGAAATTCCACAAGGAATAACACCAGAAATTCCTCCGGGAATTCCTCCGGAAATTCCTCCACCAGTAATTCCACCAGGAAATCCATCAGGAATTCCACCAGAAATTCCTCCAGAAATTCCACAAGGAATTCCATTAGAAATTTCACCAGGTATTCCACCAGAAATTCCACCAGGAATGCCTTCAGAAATTACTCCAGAAATTCCACTAGAAATTCCTCCAGAAATTCCTCCAAAATTTCTACCAGGAATTCCACCATAAATCCCTCTAGAATTTCCACCAGGAATTCCACCAGAAATTCCATCAGGAATTCCACCAGGAATTCCACCAGGAATTCCACCAGGAATTCCACCAGAAATTCCTCCAGAAATTCCTCCAAAAATTCCACCAGGAATTCCACCAGAAATTCCGCCAGGAATTCCACCAGGAATTCCACCAGAAATTCCTCCAGAAATTCCACAAGGAATTCCATTAGAAATTTCACCAGGTATTCCACCAGGTATTCCACCAGGAATTCCACCAGGAATGCCTTCAGAAATTACTCCAGAAATTCCACCAGAAATTCCTCCAGAAATTCCTCCAAAATTTCTACCAGGAATTCCACCATAAATATCTCTAGAATTTCCACCAGGAATACCACCAGAAATTCCATCAGGAATTCCACCAGGAATTCCACCAGGAATTCCACCAGGAATTCCACCAGAAATTCCTCCAGAAATTCCTCCAAAAATTCCACCAGGAATTCCACCAGAAATTCCGCCAGGAACTCCACCAGGAATTCCACCAGAAATTCCACCAGGAATTCCACTAGGAATTCCACCACAAATTCATCCTTATATTCCTCCAGAAATTCCACAAGGAATAACACCAGAAATTCCTCCGGGAATTCCTCCGGAAATTCCTCCACCAGTAATTCCACCAGGAAATCCACCAGGAATTCCACCAGAAATTTCTCCAGAAATTCCTCCAGAAATTCCTGCAGAAATTCCTCCAGAAATTCCACCAGGAATTTCCCCAGAAATTCCGCCAGGAATTCCACCAGGAATTCCACCGGAAATTCCACCAGAAATTCCACCAGGAATTACACCAGAAATTCCACCAGGAATTCCATCAGAAATTCCACCAGGAATTCCACTAGGAAATCCACCAGAAATTCCACAAAGAATAACACCAGAAATTCCGCCAGGAATTCCACCAGGAATTCCACCGGAAATTCCACCAGAAATTCCACCAGGAATTACACCAGAAATTCCGCCAGGAATTCCACCAGTAATTCCACCAGGAATTCCACCAGAAATTCCACCAGGAATTCCACCAGGAGTTCCACCAGAAATTCCACCAGGAATTCCACCAGAAATTCCACCAGGAATTCCAATAGGAATTCCACCACAAATTCATCCTTATATTCCTCCAGAAATTCCACAAGGAATAACACCAGAAATTCCGCCAGGAATTCCACCAGGAATTCCACCAGAAATTCCTCCGGGAATTCCTCCGGAAATTCCTCCACCAGTAATTCCACCAGGAAATCCACCAGGAATTCCACCAGAAATTCCTCCAGAAATTCCTCCAGAAATTCCTGCAGAAATTCCTCCAGAAATTCCACCAGGAATTCCCCCAGAAATTCCGCCAGGAATTCCACCAGGAATTTCACCAGAAATTCCACCAGAAATTCCACCAGGAATTACACCAGAAATTCCACCAGGAATTCCATCAGAAATTCCACCAGGAATTCCACAAGGAAATCCACCAGAAATTCATCCTTATATTCCTCCAGAAATTCCACAAAGAATAACACCAGAAATTCCGCCAGGAATTCCACCAGAAAATCCACCAGGAATTCCACCAGAAATTCCACCAGGAATTCCACCAGGAGTTCCACCAGAAATTCCACCAGGAATTCCACCAGGAATTACACCGGAAATTCCACCAGGAATTACACCAGAAATTCCACCAGGAATTCCACCACAAATTCCACCAGAAATTCCACCAGGAATTACACCAGAAATTCCACCAGGAATTACACCAGAAATTCCACCAGGAATTCCATCAGAAATTCCACCAGGAATTCCACTAGGAAATCCACCAGAAATTCATCCTTATATTCCTCCAGAAATTCCACAAAGAATAACACCAGAAATTCCGCCAGGAATTCCACCAGAAATTCCACCAGGAATTCCACCAGAAATTCCACCAGGAATTCCACCAGGAGTTCCACCAGAAATTCCACCAGGAATTCCACCAGAAATTCCACCAGAAATTCCACCAGGAATTACACCAGAAATTCCACCAGGAATTACACCAGAAATTCCACCAGGAATTCCACCAGAAATTCCACTAGGAATTACACCAGAAATTCCACCAGGAATTACACCAGAAATTCCATCAGGAACTCCACCAGGAATTCCACCAGGAATTCCACCAGGAATTCCACCATAAATTCCTCCAGAAATTCCTCCAAAAATTCCACCAGGAATTCCACCAGAAATTCCGCCAGGAATTCCACCAGGAATTCCACCAGTAATTCCACCAGGAAATCCACCAGGAATTCCACCAGAAATTCCTCCAGAAATTCCTCCAGAAATTCCTGCAGAAATTCCACAAAGAATAACACCAGAAATTCCGCCAGGAATTCGACCAGAAATTCCACCAGGAATTCCACCAGAAATTCCACCAGGAATTCCACCAGGAGTTCCACCAGAAATTCCACCAGGAATTCCACCAGAAATTCCACCAGAAATTCCACCAGGAATTACACCAGAAATTCCACCAGGAATTACACCAGAAATTCCACAAAGAATAACACCAGAAATTCCGCCAGGAATTTCACCAGAAATTCCACCAGGAATTCCACCAGAAATTCCACCAGGAATCCCACCAGAAATTCCACCAGGAATTCCACCCGGAGTTCCACCAGAAATTCCACCAAAAATCCACCAGGAATTACACCAGAAATTCCACCAGGAATTCCATCAGAAATTCCACCAGGAATTCCACTAGGAAATCCACCAGAAATTCATCCTTATATTCCTCCAGAAATTCCACAAAGAATAACACCAGAAATTCCGCCAGGAATTCCACCAGAAATTCCACCAGGAATTCTACCAGAAATTCCACCAGGAATTCCACCAGGAGTTCCACCAAAAATTCCACCAGGAATTCCACCAGAAATTCCACCAGAAATTCCACCAGGAATTACACCAGAAATTCCACCAGGAATTACACCAGGAATTCCACCAGGAATTCCACCCGGAGTTCCACCAGAAATTCCACCAAAAATTTCACCAGGAATTACACCAGAAATTCCATCAGGAATTCCATCAGAAATTCCACCAGGAATTCCACTAGGAAATCCACCAGAAATTCATCCTTATATTCCTCCAGAAATTCCACAAAGAATAACACCAGAAATTCCGCCAGGAATTCCACCAGAAATTCCACCAGGAATTCCACCAGAAATTCCACCAGGAATTCTACCAGGAGTTCCACCAGAAATTCCTCCAGAAATTCCTCCACAAATTCCACCAGGAATTCCACCAGAAATTCCACCAGGAATTCCACTAGGAAGTCCACCAGAAATTCATCCTTATATTCCTCCAGGAATCCCACCAGAAATTCTGCCAGGAATTCCGCTAGGTATTCCACCAGGAATTCCACCAAAAATTCCACCAGGAATTCCACTAGGAATTCCACCAGAAATTCATCCTTATATTCCACCAGAAATTCCACCAGGAATTCCACCAGAAATTCAGCCAGAAATTCCGCCAGGAATTCCACCAGGAATTCCACTAGAAATTCCACCAGGAATTCCACTAGGAATTCCACCAGAAATTCATCCTTATATTTCTCCAGAAATTCCACCAGGAATTCCACCAGAAATTCCACCAGGAATTCCATCAGAAATTCCACCAGGAATTCCACTAGGAAATCCACCAGAAATTCATCCTTATATTCCTCCAGAAATTCCACAAAGAATAACACCAGAAATTCCGCCAGGAATTCCACCAGAAATTCCACCAGGAATTCCACCAGAAATTCCACCAGGAATTCCACCAGAAATTCCACCAGGAATTCCAGCAGGAATTCCACCAGAAATTCCTCCAGAAATTCCTCCAGAAATTCCTCCAAGAATTCCACCAGGAATTCCACCAGAAATTCCGCTAGGAGTTCCACCAGGAATTCCACCAGGAATTCCATCAGGAATTCCACCAGAAATACCATCAGGAATTCCACCAGAAATTCCACAAGGAATTCCACCAAAAATTTCTCCAGGTATTACACCAGGAATTCCACAAGAAATTCCACCAGGAATCCCACCAGGAATTCCACCAGGAATTCTACCAGGAATTTCACCAGGAAATCCACCAGGAATTCCACCAGAAATTCCACAAGGAATTCCACCAGAAATTTCACCAGGTATTCCAACGGATATTCCACCAGGAATTCCACCAGAAATTCCACCAGGAATTCCACCAGGAGTTCCACCAGGAATTCTGCCAGGAATTCTACCATGAATTCCAGAAGGAATTCTACCAGGAATTCCAGCAGGAATTCCACCAGGAACTCCAGCAGGAATTCTACCAGAAATTCCAGAAGGAATTCTACCAGGAATTCCAGTAGGAATTCTACCAGGAATTCCAGCATGAATTCTACCAGGAATTCCAGCAGGAATTCTACCAGGAATTCCAGCTGGAATTCTACCATGAATTCCAGCAGGAATTCTACCATGAATTCCAGAAGGAATTCTACCAGGAATTCCAGCAGGAATTCCACCAGGAACTCCAGCAGGAATTCTACCGGGAATTCCAGAAGGAATTCTACCAGGAATTCCAGTAGGAATTCTACCAGGAATTCCAGCATGAATTCTACCAGGAATTCCAGCATGAATTCTACCAGGAATTCCAGCAGGAATTCTACCAGGAATTCCAGCAAGAATTCTACCATGAATTCCAGAAGGAATTCTACCAGGAATTCCACCAGAAATTCTACCAGGAATTCTACCAGTAAATCCACCAGGAAATCCACTAGGAATTCCACCAGGAATTCCACCTGGAATTCCACCAGGAATTTAACCAGGAATTCTGCCAGGAATTCTACCAGGAATTCCAGGAGAAATTCTACCAGGAATTCCAGTAGAAATTCTACCAGGAATTCCAGCATGAATTCTACCAGGAATTCCAGCAGGAATTCCACCAGGAACTCCAGCAGGAATTCTACCAGGAGTTCCAGCAGGAATTCTACCAGGAATTCCCCTGGATATCAACAAGGAAATCCATCAGCAATTTTATAAAATATTCTACTGAGAATTCAACCTGGAGTTCCACGGAAATGCCACCAGGAATCCCATTAATATTTCCTTTTGAAATTCCAGTAGAAATTTTATGAATGATTCCACCAGGCTTCCATGCGAGATTCCGCCTAGAATTTTGACAGGAGAATCACCAGGAGCTCAACCAGGACTTCCTTAAAGACTTCCACCTGAAATTTCGCAAGAAATTCCTCTAAGATCAGAATATCCAACAAAAGATTTACCAGAACATCCATCAGTAGTTCCCAGGCCCGGATTAAGGACTGTGGGGGCCCGGAGCGAATGGGAATGCCCTTCGGAGGTACAAATGCGATGAGCAAAAAAGTTTTTCTTTGTTTTTGAACAGTGCCTGAGCAAAATGTCAATGTTTAGCAAGCAGAAACGGTTTTTGTTGGGTCCCCTAAAATGTGGGGGCCCGGGGTCCAGCCCCCCCCCCCCCCACCCCCCGTCTCTCTCTTAGATCCGGCCCTGACTAGTTACATTAGAAATATTGCCTGAAAATCCGCTTTGAATATCATTAAAATTCTACTAGTTATTTTATATGACATTCTTCTAGAAAACTGATATAAAATTTAACCGTGAATTTATTACGAATTTGATCAAAAGTTCTCTCCAAGATTTAATGAAATATTTTACATGGGATTGCACCAGAATTTCTACCGCGGTATTTTCACAAAAAATTCTCATCATTAGTCGTTGAAATTTATTACAGGAATTTTCAAGTGAACTCATAAAATCAAATTGATCCCAAATTTTTCTATTCTCAGAATATTTCCATATTCTTTTTCGATTTTTCTTTTTTTTTTGTTAACTTTAAAGCAAAATTCTTCCAGGCGATTTTTTAGATTTTTTTTCCAGAAATTCTGTCATTAATTTTTTTTTCAATGTTTCTTTAAAGATTATGCAGGTAATTTTCCAAAAGTATTCCCTTAATTTTTCTTTCAATTTCTCTCAATTTCAATCACGCTCAAGCTAATCTTTTGAAGCACTTAGCAAATTGAAATGCTTGTTACAAATTTGTCTCCCCATTCATCCTATTCAAATGAACCAGCATCAAAGGATTGCCTCCACCTTGACATGAGAAATGCATTTCGCACAAGCAAGTTATAAATTTCCGGTCTTTACTATTTCGTTCTATGAATGCAGACCAATTCACTACAACTAGATCGACATCTAGCTGCTGCTGTTGTTGCTACACTCTCGTTTGCTCTCCCGAACGACCCATAAACCCAAGTCAAGTGCTGCTTCCAATTTACTCCATCCTGAAAGAAATCTAGGAAACAATCTTAACTACAGTCAGTGTGCTGTGCGACGATTGGAGCAGCACGGGCTTTCATTGCCCCCCAGATGCTGGATTGGAGAAATGAAGATCCGAGGAGAACATCGAATACCTTCTTTCTGCCAAATTGCACCCGGCATTCATTACTCCTCCTGCTCGGTAGAAAGCAACATCAGACATCGAGATTTACGAATTTTTGCATTCAACTACCGAAATATCTCCCTCATTTGACTCCCTTCGGGTGGTGCAGTTGGAGGATGCAGCGAGGACTGAAGCTGCGCTTCTACTTTATTCATCCTCATGCAGTATCCCCACTGCTGCATTTCGTAACGAGATTGCTGCCTGATTTCAACATGCGTATCTCGGGTGCAATCTGCTGCTGCTTCGGTTCGCTTGAATGAACCGAAAAGGGCACAATCTATTCGGTATGTTGATGGTCCTTGGTGAATGGTTTAGCAAGATGAATCACCACAAAAATACGCTTCAGCTGGCGGATGGCTACATATTCGTTCTTTCCGGTCTCAAAATTGCACTCGAACATCCCCATATTCTGGATCTGGATCATCATCATCAGCAGCATCCAGCATCTCTTGAGAAAAATAACGACCATCTGGAAACTTGACAGACGTCTTTTTACAGTTACTCCTGTGCAAACATTTCATCCATTCAAAAAGTTTGATTCAGTAGCTTTTTCTCCGTTGGCAGCAGTTGAAGATGAAATCTGGAAAATCTTGCTGACCTCTTGTGAGAGGTAGCCCTTCTGCGAGCAGTCCGGTGTAGCAAAGAAAAGTGACGATTTGCGACCGCACAATTCGTAGTTGGTGCTCTGTGATTGATTAAAATCTTTAAAATTGTACAATGTTACAGTATTGTAAGCAAATATTTTGGTCGGTTTTATACCATTTTCAGCGAATATTTTTTATCGTTTTCTTTGTATCACTTGCAGTCGATTTAAAAATGTTTGGAATCACGATTCTTTTTTATAGCTGATACCGTAAATTTTGGTTTCTGATGTTTACAATTTTTATTTTTGAACATCCCTACACCTTAAATAAAATTTTTGGATTCTTATTTGGGTTATCTATTTTTTGAGGCAAAAATGTAATTATTGCTGAAATTTTTCCTTGGGTAAAACGCAAGTGAGAATCCTGTAAAATGACAGAATCGACTTATTCTATAATTTTACTTGTAAATATAAATACTGTTTGCAAGGCATTAGACGCGCATTGCAAGTATTGGAGCGGCCAAGCCTACAGTGTAACATAATTGAATACATTTGTACAAAACTATAGTATCCGACATCTCATCAACCGCTCCTTTTGGTGTTTGTTATAGGTGTTGAGTGAAAACGTTGGGAAGTTATTTTTTTCTTTATGTGTATTTTAACTTCTGCTTATTCTACACTAACGTTGGGAGTGACGTTGTTCAGAAAGTTAATGTCACTCCATTGAAGCTCTCCATGGAAATTTCATGAATATTACGCCCAATTAGGAATTATTCCAGGGAAACCCCCCAACTAACATATACTAACATCTAACAATACGGCTTGATGCTGAGTAACTGTGTTGTCCATATTGACGAAAGCTTATATGCAAGCCCTATACCAATGAATCTGGCAAGCTTAATCCACATATATATATGCTGTGCAAGCAGCTTCTATGCCACCAAGTAATAGCTCTTTTCTTAGCTCCTATGTAACCACTAACTGAATAATATCTTGAGAAGGCGCTTTTTCAGCCTTTTCACAGTTGTTAAACAATAGTTATACGGCATCCCAAAATAAATCGACTCAATATAATAAGGTTATGTATACCGTGATACAATACATGTGGAACTGGAGTTATCACCATTAAACTTTAATAATTAAAGTACTTGCCGCTACTTGGAATCGAATTCCCGATCTCCTTATCCACTGGTCCCGATAATATCCTCGCTGCAACACTGCTATACATAAATAGCAAAGAAAATAGCCCGTTTATTCTACTCCACACAATGCTTCATAATTGTCACAAGAAACCTAACTTTATCTTACTGCAAAAGCATGTGAAACGTCAAACCCAATAATATTTACATTGAACAAGCTGTGTGGTTGCGCCAACAGGCTCTTTGTCACAGCTCCTAGTTGAAGGAGTGCTCTTTGTGTATTTGGCAACATAACAAAACGTGCTGTATAAAAGCAGCTGTTCTATTGGCTGGTACTCTTATTCGATTTGCATATATTCCGGCTAATCTCCTGGAGTTGGATTAAAGTGAAATAAAAGCAACCCAAACAATATCACAGAACAGAGATGGATAGCTGTAAAGTATTTGTGTAGTAGCTATATATCCCGCTTAAAGTTTGTTTTGACAAAATGGTTACATCCGACAAGCCGTGTTGGTATACCAACAGTTTCTTTATAACAGCTTTTGGCTGTAGTTATATCGCACAACGGCCTTCATAGCGCTGCTGGTTTGTGAATTTATCAGTATAATTAATTGTACTGCATAGAAGCAACTGTTTTGTTTGTAGGGACTCCTATTCGATTTGTTCAAGTTTTCACATCTCCCGGGAACTCTCCCGGAGTTGGAATAGAGTGCAGTAAAGCCAGCCACAGTTCTTATGGCCAAGATAAGTTTGTGGCCAAATCTGAAGCTTCTATTCTTCATGCGATTGGCCAAAACTAGGAAACATTGCTAGAATTTGGTCAAAACTAACGCCGCGTTTTTATTTTGACCAGTATTTTTTAATACATAAATTAAGTATAAGCGCAGTTCCTGCACTCTCGCATAGTAAAGAGTAGTTGATCATTCATGTGTTTCGACAAAAGACCGCAATATAGCCAGTGCTGTCATGGTTAAAACAAAGCTAATTACTAGTAGTTTCACGATTCAGGCATACTTAATGGAATTCCTTTTACGAGTTCATAGGTCGTCTTCAGGAGTTTCTCAAGAACTTTCTCAAAAGATCAATCTTGAGGTTTCTTCAGGAGTTTTACAGGACGGTTTTTTTAATGTTTGTCACAGATGTTTGAGCATGTTTTTGTTCATATATTTCTTCCAAATTCTTCGGAAGGAAATCTTCTACGAAAATTATCAGAATTTTCTCTTCAAAGATTTCTTCAAAAGATGCTATTCCTGGATTCAAAGATTCTTTTAGAAACTCCTCTAGGATTTAGATTCAGAGGTTCAGAAATTTCTCCATGGAGCCTTTTAAAAAATATTTGTTGGAATTTCTACAGAAGTTCTTCAGATATATCCCTAATATTCAAGGATTTTCTGGGGCATTTATTAAGAAATTCCTCTAGAAAATTTTCATTCAATTCTACTGGAAATTCCTCTGGGGATTTCTCCAGAAATAAGGATTTATTCAAACCAAGTGATTGTTAAAGATTTATTCAGATATTTCTTCAGATATTCATTCAGACTTTTTTTCGATGATGATTTAGGAAATTTCCAAAAGATTCTCTAGTTCTTCTAGACACTCTTTCATTATTTTTTTTTCTGCAGGTTTCACTCGAAAAAAAATCTCCAGGCATTACTTAAGGGATGTTGTGTACTTATCTCTTCGGAACTTGTTTGAGGAATTCTTCTAAGAATTTTGCCAGAAGTTCCTCAAGGGCTTCTTCCAGAGGGATCCTTCAAAAAATATTGAGGAATTTCTTCAAGTCCTTTCTTCAAGGCCTTTTTCAGTAATTTCCACAGACATTTTCAAGATATAACTTTAGAATATTTTTTCACAGATTTCTACAGGAAACTCTCTTAAAATGTACCAAACATTTGTTCTTAGAATCACTTTCAGAGTTTCTACAGAAAATTTTCATGATTTTTTCTAAGAATTTTGAAAAAAAGTACTTTAAAGGTGACTAGCTTTTATGTATTTCCGTTAGGAATCTTTATAGGTGTTACCAGGAGTTTTTATGTGATTGCTTTGAACTATCCACCAGACATTTATGCAGAAATTCCATCAGGGATTATTTCAGAAATTCTATCAGTTTTTTTTGTAACTTCTAAAATAGATTCTGAAAAAAAAATCTCGGGAGGAATATTTCAATCTTTTTCAAGAAATCCTAGCAGCATTTCCTGAGGAAATTTCTTGAAAAATATCTGGAGAGGCTCTTAGGGAAGCCTTCGATGGAATTCCTACAAAAGTGTATTGAAGAATTTTAAGAAAATCCCGGAAATCTTTCTATAAAATCTTTGAGGATTTTGAATGTAAACCAACAGCAATGTGTGTACGTATTTTTGAAAGAATTCCTGCATAAATGTTTGGAGAAACGCCCAGATTAGCTTCTGTAAAAACCGCTGGGAAAAAAACATGAGAAAATTCTAAAAACCTAATATAGATTTTTTTTAAATAATTTCTAAATACATTTCTTAAAGAATTCGAGGAAACATTCATAGAGTTGTCTGCATAGGAAGTGCCAGAGAAATTTCTGAAGAAAAGCATGGACATATATCTGAAAAAAGTTCTGAAGAAATTTCTGTTAGTACTCCGGCAGAAATCTCTGGAGAAATTCTCGCTTGAGTCATTGAAAGTGATAATGCAAGAACCGCTGGATGACTTCCGGCATGATTTTATGGATTATTCCTTGGCGAAAAAAATTGGACATATTCCTGCGGGAATTTTCAATGGAATACCAAAAGCAATCATAGTATGTACAAAATTCTGGTTGAATTTTAAAGAAGTACTTGTACGAATTTCTGAGGGAAGCTTTGGGAAATTTGCAGAAAAAAAACAAGTGATTGAATTGAAAAAATAAAAATAAAAGAATTTCTGCTGTAGAAAATTCTGAAGTTTATTTTGTACTAACTTAAGATGGTTTCTCCAAAAAATCACAAGAATGTTTTTAAAGTAACCTCTAAGGAGTTCCAGAAGGAACCCAAAGAAATCTACATCGAAGAATTCTTGAAGAAAGTTCTCGGTAAATTCTTGAGCGAATATCCGAAGGAAGGCCTGGGAAATTTTCTCAAGTAATCCCTGGAATAATTTCTGAAGGAGGCTGAGGCCGATTTCTCAAAGAAATTTCTGGGGGCATTTCTAACGGAGTCCGGAGCTTTTGATTTTTTGAGAAAAAAATGCTGAATTTTTATTTTTGAAAAATCCGTCGAAGATTTCTAGAAGAATTCGTAGAGAAATTTCAGGAGGATCCTGCAGGAGAATTTCTGAATCAATTCATGGGAGATGTTATAGTAAAAAAAACTTGCAAAAGATATCCGTGGAAAACTTTCTGGAAGATTTTCTAAAGAAATTCATTAGGCATTTCCGAGGAAAACAAAAAAAAAAGGTTTTGAAAGAATCTCTTGGCGGATCGACTGAGAAGTTTACTGTAGGAATTAAACGGCTACGCAGTCTTCAAAACGGAAAACGAAGTTTATTGTTTGCCCGACGTTTCGACACTGGGGTTTTGTGTCATCTTCAGGGGTAACTAATTGTTCGTTTTTGGTCTTATGTTTCGTCTAACGAACAATTAGTTACCCCTGAAGATGACACAAAACCCTAGTGTCGAAACGTCGGGCAAACAATAAACTTCGTTTTCCGTTTTGAAGACTGCGTAGCCGTTTAATTCCTACAGTTTTGAAAGAAGTTTTTAAATTAATTAAGGAATTGTCAGAGAAACCTCAGAGAGCATTCTTGGCCGAATGTTTTAAAAAATTCCTGGAAGTTTTCTGGCGGAAACGCTGTTGGAATATATAGAGAAGTACCTGGAGAATTTGTCCAGACAGGTTTTTGAATGAATCTTTCGTTGAGTTTCTGAATGAATCCTCGCAAAGAACTTCTGAAGCAATTACTGAAGGATTGCAGAAGAAATTGACGTAGGAAGTTCCGAAGTTATTGATGAAAGATTTGCTAAACGAATATTTCGAGAAATTCAGTAGTAGCAAATAATTTCGTAACAAAATCATATGAGTCTCGAGAATCTTCAGACTCTAGTTTAATTTAAAAACACTTCACTAATACTTTACTTTTGCAAAAGAAAAATAAAAAATGAATAACTCTTTTAAAGAAAAACTAGAAAGGACGAGCAAATTCCTTTTAATTCTACTACTGTGCTTATCTTCGGACAGATAGGCCTATTTCGTCTGTGACTTACAGACTTCTTCAGTGTCAAGTGCTCGACTGTCGAGCACTTGACACTGAAGAAGTCTGTAAGTCACAGACGAAATAGGCCTATCTGTCCGAAGATAAGCACAGTAGTAGAATTAAAAGGAATTTGCTCGTCCTTTCTAGTTTTTCTTTAAAAGAGTTATTCATTTTTTATTTTTCTTTTGCAAAAGTAAAGTATTAGTGAAGTGTTTTTAAATTAAACTAGAGTCTGAAGTAACAAGTTCTACTAAAAGCTCTAAAGTAATAGTAAAGACTCGAGAATCTGTCGCCCTTCCAAATTCACAAAGCTGCTTTTTTCTCCTATACGATTACGAATAGGAGCGCTAACGATAAAGTAAATATTAGTCACACGAAAGAGATTAATAAATCGAGCTGAAATTTGTACCATCGATGCACATATAATAGGTTGACAAATAGTTAAAATTTGAAAATTGTTGATGCACTCTATGAAAAGTTACATCATGTTGAACTTGTTTGTGAGAGAGTAAAAGGTTGCCTATCCCAAACATTTTGGCGAGCCCCTGACGATCCCTAGATTTCTTTAACAAAGACTTACTGAATACCCATGCAATTCCTGTTATGGGCCCCTTTGTAGAGCTCAAAAGTCCACAATCGTGGCCAGAGTTATGATGGGGATCTCGGTCGCGTTGCATTGTTCGAGGGAAAAATTGAAAAATGACGCGTGTTTGGGGCAGTTGCGATGGGGATCTCGATCGGGTTGCATTGTTCGAAGGAAAAGGTGAAAAATGACGCGTGTTTGGGGCAGGAGTGTGGAAAGTGCAGTGGCGTAGCTAGGAATTTGGGGGCCCGGTGCGGAACCAAATTTGTGGGCCCCCATGAAAAATTACAGATGTACATATTTTACAATGATAAATCTATCCTTCTAACTCTCAAAAGATCACGCCGTTGTATTTTGTACAAAACGTTGAAAAAAATCACGACTTTTGTACTCAGCATTAGCGTGATGCTGGCAGTGGTTTCCAACTAACTGACGGAAGGTTAAAAATTATTTTCTGTATTCATTCATGATTTTTTCGGGAATTTCTGCAATGGTACTTATCATCCCAGAATTCCATCAATGAGCGCAAGATTTTTTTTCCAATATGTTGAAGTGTTTTAACATTTTTTTAGGAATTGCATTAAGTAATCCTTTAGAAATTCCTTCAAAGATTGCTTTACCATTTTCTTTAAAAAAATCTTACTTGAATAATAATTACTCTTCAAGAATCGTTAAAGTGGTTAATGCAAGGGTGCCATTCAGTATTTCTCTAAACACTCCTTCACAAATTTTTACAGTGTTGTCTCCAAGGATGATTTCAAAAGTACTTCAGAGTACTTCAAAAGATTCTTGCAAAGGTTTCATCAAGTATTTCTCGAAACATTTGATCAGGAAGTCCACCAAGGATTCTAACAATAATATCTCTGAGGATTTATCTATAAGATCAAAGAATTCTTTAGAAATTCTAGGAAAAATCACTACAAAAAATTCTCCAATGATTTTTTTGGAACCAGATATTTTTCCAAGAAATTACATCGGAATTCCGGAATTCGAAAAAGAAGTCCTTCTAAAATTTCTTCACATATTCCTCCATGGTATCTTTCGGGAGATCCTCTAAATATCCCTTAAATGATTTGTCCACGGAAGCCAAGCATTTCTCCATAGATTTATTTAAGCATTTATTGCTCATCTTGGTGTTCCTTTGAAAATTTCTTTAGAATTGCTTCCAAGGATTCCTTTAGAAATTCCTTCAAGAATTACTGAAACGCTTTTTGTCGAAAAAAAATCAGCAAGGATTCTTCAAGGAGTTTCTCTAAAGTTTCATTAAAAGATTCATCCTAGAAATCCTCCAATAAATTTCCAAAGAATCCTTTGGATACTAATTTTAAAAAATCCTCCAAGGATTCCTACAGGAGTTCCTGTAAGAAAATTCTTCGAGGAACTTCTGTAAGATTTTCTTTCAAAAATCGTTCTGGATATCTTCTCACGAATTCTGAAATATCCATCTACTCTAGGAGTTTTCCCCAAGAATTCCTACAGAAATTTTTAAGTAGCATACTTCTAGGAACTCTGCTAAAAATTTCTATTGTGACTCTTGATAAGACTCCTTAAAAATTCTTTCGAAAAACCTTTTGAAAATCCATTCTAAGTTTCCATTAAGCCATCTCAGTCAAAAATTTCTCCAGGGTTTATTAATGATTTCTTCAGAAATTCCTCCGAAAATTTGTTTAAAAAGAATCTCTGAGGATTCCTGGTAGGGTCAACGTGCCTTAGTATTCTTACAATCCCAAATTCATCTTATTAGAACACAAAGCGATTATGGCACCTATTGATTACGTATTTTGTTGTTGTCATTCATGCCGCTTCTAAAAAACAAGCGCTTAATTCCTTTGTTTTCAGTAGGATGAAAACAGGAGTTTCTCCAAGGACTCCTTCTAAAACTGTTTTGCCACTATCTTCAAGAATTCTTTAAGAATGCCTAGAAGCATCTTAAAAGTGATTAATGCAAGTTTAAGACTTCATATAATATATCCATCTTCCAGTCCAATTCTACAGGAATCGCTTCAAGAATTCCTAAGGGATTGTTTCCAAGGATTTATTAAATATTTCTTCTGAAAAATCTTTCGGAGTTTCTTCAAAGATCTTGTTAGGAACCTCTGCGAGGGTTTCATAAATCGGATAAAGCGTTCTTTGCTTAATTGATTGAATAACTTCTCCAAGAGCTCTACAGAGGATTTTTGGTTCTTTTCAGGGATCGTTTTAACCGTAGTGTGTCCAGCAAAAAAGAACACCCGTAGAATGCCGTCAGTGTCACGAAACTGAAATGATCATTTCTTAATCAATTTTCCACCGATTTCATTTTTTTGCTCATTCAACTCACAATTCATTATCTTTCGAGATAATATTTAGTTGGACCGGTCCGATCATCGTGGATGCCGGAAAATCCGGATTTCCGGGCCCATGTTTTCATACAAAAAAACCTCGGGATTTTGGGTAGGTTAGTAGCAATATCGGTATCAATTCTTCTTCAATTTCTTTAGCATATAGTATCTGATCAGCCTGGGATCATAAAATGTGTTGATTTTAAAGGTGCGATTCCAGATCAGGCCTCCCGTGGGGGTTCTGGCTGGCCATGGCCACCTACGGTGTCCCAGGCTCAACAATGTGGGCTTCAATATGGTATAAGGACATGCTCTCGATAATTTGGATTTTTCGAAAAAACCCGGTGATCAGTTCGGTGCAACCAAATATTTTCTCAACAGATAACAAGTTTCTGAGTTAAATAAGCCAAACATTTTTGAAATCGGTGAAAATTGACGGAAATCGGATCGTTTCAATTTCGTGGGTACCCGGGTACCCTGCCGGTATCCACGTAATAAAAAAAATCAAAAGCCCCTCCCCCTGGCCCTCCTTACTTGAAAATGCGGTCAACCCCAATAATAGATACATATTCACGAGTTCTTATATCTAGCAGAGTTTCAACTTCCTACTCTCAATAATAGTTTAAATATCGAGATTTTAAATCGAAAAAGGTACCCGGGTACCCTGCCGGCCACATAAGGGTTAAAATTCTACCAAGGTTTTATTCAAAATTCTAAAGTAATTCCTTCAAAGAGACCTTTTGAAATTTGAAAGATTTCTTTATTAGTTTATCCAATAATTCTTTTGCGATTTCTCCAAAGATTCAGTTGATTCAAATAAAAATGTAAGATTTTTTTCAAGCATTCTCACAGAAATTTCCCTAAAAAAATTCTACTGGTATGCCTTCAAACATTTTTGCGATTTTTCTTAGGAAATTGTTTTTGAACTTCCTTAGAATTTTGGAAATTCCTTAAGTGTTTTTTTGATATTTTCTTCGGCCTTGTTTTTTTTTTTTTTTTGTTAATTCGTTTTGTTTGTTTTTTTTTTAATTCGCAAGAGTGTATCTCATGAAATTTCAAAAGTAACAATAGACAGAATTCCGTAACGAATCATCATATGAAATTTCCTGAGGAATTACCAAAGGAATTTTCCGAGGAACTACTAGAGAAATTTTCTAAAATTACCGCCTCAATTTACAAACGAATTGACTAAGGAATTTTCAAAGTATCTTCCAAATGGATTTCGAAAGGATCTATTGAAAGAATCACAAAAGTATTTGTTAGGTATATTAATGGGAATGCCGGTGAAACTTCAAAAATAATGCCGTAGATGTTTTCAAAAATAAAAACCTAAATTAATTTCGTACTATATTGTTCAGAAATTACCGAGTTACTGAACCAAATTTCAAAGGAATTGCCGAAATAGTTTTAAAAAAATGTCCAAGAAAACCCCAATAATAATCTTATAGAAAATTTAGGATCAAATAAAAAAAATGGCTAGAAAAATTTCCAAAGGCTTTGCCAAAAAAAAACTCCGCCAAAAGTAATATAAAAAAATCAACGAAAAGTTGTAAATGGAATTTCCAAAGAAATTTCAGAAGAAAAAAAACTGAAGAAGTTCGCAAAGCCATTGCTGAAGCATTGCCGAGAACTGATTAAAGAAGTTTCAAAAAAAAAAAATTGCCTAACAATTTCTCAAAAAAATGCCATTGGAATTTTCAATTAAACTTGTAACAAAAATAAAACTTGTTACTTGATACCAAAGGAATTCCGAACATAATAGCTGAGAAAATTTTCAAATGAATTGCCAAAGAATTTTTTTCAAAATAATTAGGAAAAAACAATTTTCGAAGTAAATTTTCAGAGTATCTGCCGAAGGAGTTCCCAAATAAATTTTCAAAGATATTCCTTAACAAATTCCTGCACGGATTTCCAAAGTAATTACTAACAAAGATCCAAAAGAAACTTCCGAATGGAAATTCTAATTAAAACAAATGCAAGAATTCTCACAGAAATTCGTCCAAGAAATGTTATTGGAATTCTTTCAATAAATTCTTTGGGTATTCTTCAAAGGTTTCCATCTATTGATTCCATTAAAGATTTACTAAGCAATAACACCCATTTCATCCGGATTTCCTTCACGATTTTTTCTAACGATTTCATCAAGCATTTGTTCCAAATGAGGAACTCCAAGAACTTTGTTTCTGAAGCAATTTCTTCAGTAACATGTATTCGCACGAATTACATAAGGAGTTTTTTTTAAGATTTCAAGAAATGATCCCTTTGGGGCTACTCCGCATGATCCCTTGAGCAAATTTCCCAGAGGAATCCTTTAGGAATTCCTTCAAGACTAGTTTTCAGAAATTTCTACAAGGGTTCTTAATGAAATATCTCAAATGGTTTTTCTTGAATTACTTTCAAGAATTTCTTACGAAGCATTGTTCAAGCATTTCAAAGATATCTACAGAAATTCTTCCAATAATTGCTGTATGAAATCGTCCAATGATTCCTTAGGCATTTTTTTTTACAATTCCTCTTTCACAATTCGTTCATGAATCCTTCAAGAAATTCCAGTGAAGATTTAGTCTTTTTCTCCAAGGATTTTTTCAAGCTGCGTTACAAAGATTTTTCCGGGGATTTCTCAAAGTTTTCGTCAAAGGACTCCCGCACAAATTCACTCAAGGGGCGTTATGGATATTGCCCCAAGGCTCCCAGCAGAAATTTCCCCATGAAAATCTATAAGAATTCTTCAAAATTGTTTTTTGATTTACATCAACGAATTTGAGAGGAATTCTAAGGGTTAATGCCATTGATTTCTTTGAAAAGTAATATAGGCATTTCATAATTAATTCTTCCAAACATCCCTTTGCTTTCAAAATTTCTTCAGGAATCCTTTACGTAATTGCTTATTGCTTCTTTACGTTATTGCTTACCTTTAGTACTTTTACTACTGCTTCATACCCAATTATTCTTTCCGAATACATCTTAGCGTTCATCTAGAAGATTCTTCGAGGATTCCTTTCAAAACTCTTCCAAAAAATCCTGCAAGCATTTTTACAAGGATTCGTTTGTGAATTCCTAAGATTTTATTTTTAGAAAATCTCACAAGGATCCATTCAGGAGCCATACCTGATCAAGCATGATCTCAAAAATTCACCATAGATACTTTCCATGAGGAACTCCTGCCAGATTCATTCTTGGAGAAGTCTCTTAAAGAGTTCTTGGAGGAATTTGTTAAGATTCATCTGAAGGTTTCGTTAAAGGACTTCATGGCATAATCCTTGATGGACTTTATGAAGGGATCCGAAAAGGTATTCCTGAAGGAATGCTTGAAGGAATTCGTAAAAAAGGAATATTTGAAGGATTCCTCAATATTTTTTTTGAAGAAATTTCTGAAGAAATTCTTGGAGGTATTTCTGAAGGAATCAATTCAAGTATTTCAAAATCAATGCTTATAAGAATTTCTGAAGCAATCCATGAAAAAAGTTCTGAAGTAAATGTTAGAGGATTTTTTTGTGAAAGTCTTTAAAGTAACTGCTTGATAAATCGTTATACATATTCTCGAAGGCAAGGTAAGTATTTACCTTGCCCGAAGGAAATCTAGCAGAAACCCTTCAAGGAATACTTGGAAAGAAATACTTGATGAAATCGTTGGAATACGTTGATTTCACTTATTTTTCATACGAAAGCAAAACAAAATCGATAAATTATTGTTATTACGATTTCGACTTGACATGGGTTTAGATCATAACTTTCATAAATGCGGCCTCTGCATTTTAGCTGCTACCTTAAGCTAAGTCTAACAACTGGTCCTGTTATTAAGATATCAAGAACGTTTTCACAATGCTCATAAATTTTACTTCCAAATCGGTAATGAATTTCGCTAAATCCAATTTTAATTTCAAACACGTTTTCTTGTAATTTTGGGGCCATCTATGTGCCCCATTCCATAAAACTCTTACTAATCACGAAGGGGCCCCCACATACCTATCAGCAGTTCTGCGAAGTGTTGAACTTATACTTATAGGAAACCTTCGCTATTTAAAGAACTTTATTCAAACTAGTGTTAGAAACCTTCCTTGATTTGGAGGCCCCCTGAATTCGGGGGCCCGGTGCGGACCGCACCCATCGCCCCCCCCCCTTGCTACGCCACTGGGAAAGTGACACGTGTTTGGAGCAGGTGCACATTGTCCTTCCTCGTGATGTGATAAAAATGGATGCACACTTGGTAGCAAACAGTATTGCAGAAAATTGAAGGAGTAAGGGAGTGGCTGCAGTCATCCGACGACATGCAACTGGGTGAGATCATTCCGAGTTTTTTTCTTCACATTCTAGAAGAACAACTTCTAATTTCGCCAATGCGTTTTCATGAGGACTCCTGGGGTCTGTAATATCTGCAAATTAATCCTGTAGCTCTGGTGCTGGCCTAATATTGAAGCGATAAAAATGTTAGAAGAAAGTGAATGCAGTTCACAACAATCATTGAGCAAATTAAAAATAATTGGCATAATTACCTCAACGGCTGTCGATCACAGGTAACACATGGGACTACTCTTAGTAAAATATCTAATCATATATATAAAATCCCAGCATTGTCTGTCTGTCCGTAACGCTCGGAAATATTTCATTGAAATGTTTCACCATAGCTATATCAAACTTCTAAAAATTTCTAGAACTTTCTAGAAGTTATTGGACTTTTCTGAAATAATTAAAAAAATATATATTCTGAAATGTTCTAGAACATCAAAATTCTTCAACTTCCGAGGACTTTCTGCAAATTACTGAAAATTTCAGAAAAAAATAATATTCTGGAATGTGTTGGAATGTTGATCTTCTTTAAATTTTGAGAACCCTGGAGTTTGTTGTTTCGGGTTTAGCGCCCCAAACATTCATTTACGGTAACTTGAAATGAAATTATAATTTCCCAGTTCCTGAGAAGCTTCTGAAAGTTTCACTCCATTCCAGGGATCAGAACCCTATAACCGGCATTCACAAGTCAAAGGAGTGTACTTGGAAAGATACTTTCTGGCGTTTTTCTTTTCCAGAAAATTCTTCCATTCAAAGGACAAGAACCCTACAACAGTCGTTGACAATTAAAAAGTGGATACATGATAGTATACATACCTTCTGGCGCTTCTGATGCGAATCCAATGCATGGTGAAATGTTTCGCACATCATAGATATGAAATCCCAGAGTTGTCTGTCCTTCCGTCACGCTTTGAAATGTTTCGTTGAATGGTTTCACAGGATAAGACAGTTATGCAAGTATTATCTTTGCATTGTTCCGTCGTGCATTGATGCATCGCTGCATTGTTGCATCGTTTCATTGATGCATCACTGCATTTTTTGCATTGGTGCATCGTTGCATTGCGGCATCAATTTTGTAGAAATATCTAGAAGTTTCCAAGGTTGGATACATAACTTAATACCTTCTGGTGCTTTCGAAAGAGGTGCACCATGCTCAGTGAAATATTTCACATATGCATTGATACATTAACCTTCTAGAAAGCTTCTAGAAATTTTCCTTCCAGAAAGTTCTAGGATTTTCTTGATTGGATAAAATACTACTTTTTTAGGAACGTGGCTAGCCACGCTAGGTCTGCTAGTTCGAAAATAGCTATCTAAGCTTGAAAGTTTATTCTCTGTAGGGTAAAAGGGTATAATGCGCCCCACCGGGGCAAGACGCCCCCCTTCATTTTCTAGCGATTCAAACGCTTTTCGCATGCGTGATCGATTAGAAATCTTAAATATTGAAGAATAATTGCCATCAAGCTGGTCCGTTAGTTGATTGGTACAGAAAAGCAATAAAAATATAAAAAAAAACCTGAAGTCGAGGCTTTTGGCGTAATATTTTACCTCCTGTAAGCTGACTTCATTGTAAACGCAGCTAGCTCTGCTCGCTGGAGTTATTGTGCAACTTTTATGCAGTTAAACACTTAGTAAAAGACCCTCCTAGGATAAGCATGTGGTGGAATTATTCTCTGGGACAGTTTTATCACAGGGCTGGACGTTTTTCTTTTGATGGGGCGTATTGCCCCGTTTGTTTTTAAACGGCAAATTTTGGAACGTTCTCGAAAAACGTTTCAAAGCTTCCGTAGCCGCCCCTCCAAAGGCAAAGTTCGCATGCAACACTTCAGTGACTTTAGGAACAATGATTTGCAGTGGACAATAGATGGAATAAGGCGCCAGTTTTAGATATATTGCCATTTCTGCTTAGGGGGGGCATATTATACCTGTTTACCCTATACCTACTCGAAATTCAATACTGTGGGAAACGCGCGACTATTTTCGTGAGTCAATCGGTTTTCTCGTTAGGGAGATGGGGATGCGAATATTGAATGCGAAATCAGAAGCGCGCGATAACATTCGTGAGAAAGTCGGGTTTTACGGTTGTGTAAATTTTAATGCGGTGATGCGTTTAATATAGAACGATCGTTGTATAAGCATTAGGGGAATTGTGGGAAAAATAAAACGGGGGGGGGGGGGTGGGGGGGGGGGGGGGTGGCTAAAATGAACAGGGTGGTGTTTTACAGCAATTAACGTATTTCTGCATGTTTCAACGATTGGATTCTGTGTGATAGAGTAAATCATCATACTTCTGCAGATTTTGAACTTTGAAATTAAATAAACCACTTAATTATAATGAAAAGTTCAAAAACCACGTGAAAAATATGCTCTGATGTAAAATTGAACTTATCTGCATTAAGGTTCATTCGAATATTTTTCGCAGATTATGACATATGTAATGTCATATTCCAATAATGTACTCCCAAAAGACAATATTCAGTTGAAAAAAATAATTAGGTTACGCTTTCAATACAATTTTAGGAAGAATTTTAAAACCAGCACGACTTGGGGGTAAAATAAACAGCTGGTTCAAACTATATCCATTTTTTATAAAATTTTGTGCAATCTCGCTATATTGAAATCTAGAATACATATTATGACACAACTAGAGAAAAAAGTTAAGAAAAAATATTTTACACTTATAAAATAAAATTTTTATCCTAAAAACCGCTTAAATGTACTATTTTTTTTACAAATAATGATTTCAGTACATTCCAAATTTTATATCAAAGGTTTTAAAAGTGTAGCATATAAAGTTTACATTGAATTTGTTGACCTATACTTAAATATATCGAAATTAAACATTTAAGCTAGTTTTTGAAGACATGTTCATTTTACCCCCATCGATTGTTCATTTTACCCACACTATTTTTCATGACTCTGTTTTCTTGCATTTTTTGCAATCGAAAATAATGTGAGAAAATTGTATTTTTTATCAATATTTTCTTCCAAAACTCCTAGAATATATTACCATCTACGATGTAACAGGAAAAAAAAGGAAGATTTTGTCATATTTTATTGGAAAAGACGACAAACGTTTAGGGTGTTCATATTACCCCCAATCGCCCTACCCTTACTATCGCGACCAAATAAATCATATTCGGAATGAAGACCGTGTCGTGTATTTTCATATAACAAGTGGATCATATCACCTAGCAAAGGTGGCTCCAAGATCCACACCTTACCCTACGCTACTAACAAATACTCCTTCCCGAGACAACTGTGGGGATGCTGTGGATTCCACGGTTTCTAGTAACAACGGTTGTCGAACTAACATTCCTTCCCCTTTCCCGATGACCGTAAGGACGTGGCCGGCGCCGTTATTGACTTAAAAATATTGAACTCTCGAATTGTGCACATTGAGAGTGTGTTGCTAGTCTCAAGCAGCAGTCATTGGATCTCTGCCCAACTTCGATTGTTCTGGCCAATCACGGAGTAGCAACTACGATGTGTACGGTTATCTTTGCTTTGCTTTGCTCAAAAGTCCACAATCGTGACCAAACCTACCAAACTACGATGTTTCATTGACAAAACCGCGCATCACACCAGCTGACACAAGCAGTGCTTCAAAATCATTGCACATTTTTTTTTGCTATGGGCGTCCCCCTTAAGCTACCAGAGACACAAGCGAAGCTCAAGACAAAGTCATAAAAGTGGAAATGTGATGAGAGCTTTTTAATTAAACTTTGCTGTTTGCTGTCGAGTTGTTCTGTGTTATTTTTGTTGGTTCATCGCGCCTCGCGTTGAGCGAATGAGCGAGTGAGGCTTTTGCCCAGCCCAGCGTCGTCACTGAAGCTCCCCAAACTGATGAAGAAGTTATTTTTCAACAACAAACGGTTGAGAAATTTTGAAGGGAGGAAAAAGTGCACACGAAATGCTTTCAAAGAAGCCACTTATAGGCGACCAAATGTCGATATAGCACATCATAGCTTGCGGATGGGTGGATGGATGGACTGGATGGCGGAAAAAAATGTGTCGTCTTCTCGCCAGGGCGAGAGGGGAAATTGAAATGTGAAATTTTGGAACAAGGTTCATTTATTTTTGGCACTTATCTATCTAAGGATGTTGTGAGAGGTGTTGGACGAGCGGGTGTATACGACAATGGGGGGAAGGACTCAACGAAAGCCGAGTTTCTATTACGCGGAACAAGATGCGTAAACGTAGATCGTTGTAAAGTTTTTCGGATTTCGGGGAAATTGGTGTACTCATTTTAAGCTTGAATGTAGTAGAATAAACGTGTCACACCGGATCTGACCTTGGTATTTTTTAAACGTATGTAAACATCATTGAATGAAGTATAGCAATCATGAAACCACTTACCTATTCATCTTGGTTGGCGGCGTGGCGTACGGGACGCCCAGGAACGCTTCGATGGGTTTGAGGAATTTGTAACCTTCCAGCGGCAGGATGAGGCCCTGGAGCCGCCCGTACCGCGTCTGCACGATCCGCTGGCTGAGGCGCGAGTTCTTGTACAGGTCCATCGTGGACCCGTTCAGGTGCCGCACCAGCAGGAAGTAGATGATGCAGAAGTACTGGAACTTGACGAACATTTTCGGGGTCGGGCAGTGTCGCGTCTTCGTCGTCGTCGTCGTCGTCGTCGTCGTGGTCCAATCAATCACTACCGTTGTTGTTGATGCCAGAATAATAGCCGAACACTAACGACCTCACCATTTCGTTGAGCACTAGTTTCTCACCACGGACAGTCTGACCAACGACCGACGTCAGCAATTCGACGGTTCAACGACGACGTTTATTTACACACTATTATTTCTTTCTTCCGTTTCCGTTTTTCCGTCACTCTGAATAGCGAACCACAAACCGCACAGAAGTTTTCTTTTCGCCGTTACTGCTAAACTGACCAACACTCAAGCCTGGTGGAAAATAATTTTGGCTTTTAATTTTATTTCTCTTTCATTTTTCGGTTTTTTTTTTGTTATCTGGCGCAACAACCCCTCCCGCTGAGCATTTCTTTTGATTACTTGAGTTTTGTGGCTCAACGGTTGTGGGCGGCAACGGAGCTTTTCATTGCACTCTTGGAACTGGTTGTGTGTACTGCTTTTCTGAATGATGTGATCGATTTTGTATAGTTTAATACGATTTTTACTGACGATCACTTAACAGAAAAAATATGTGATTAAATTTCAGCGAGAAATCATGCACATAAAGGGAATGCTAGAGTTAGTGCACTTTTACATGAGATATAATGTAAAATTACATTATCATCGTGTAAGTTTCCGCCAACCATCGCGTAAACCATCATGGACTCCAACCGATTACGCGACTATTGGCGGAAATTTACACGAACGTAACGTAATTTTACATGATATCTCAAGTAATATGCACTAACTGTAGCATTCCCTTTATGTGTATCATTTCTCGCTGAATTTTAATTAGGGGGATTAGGGGCATAATGGACACACTAAGCAAATGAGTATGTTAAGCCTGTATAACAGCCAAAAACATAGCATGTTATCAGTTGGCTTACAACTTTAACTTGTTTCCTACGTATTTCAATCATTTACAGCTGGTAGAATGTAATTATTGTGAAGAAATAAAGAATTGTAAACCGAGTGTTTTTTGGGGCTGGAAGGAAAGGTACGGGGCATAATGGACACCCCTGCATATTTTATGCTGTATCTTTGAGAATATCGACCAGCTAAGTAATTTGCCATCGGAGATCAATACCACAGATATTATACTCCATCTTAGACGAGTTTACATAACTTCAAAGTTAATTAAATAAATTTTAGGCTAAAATAATCGGATTGAATTTTTTCAAACTCTTTAAAACGCCTAACAGTATGCAACGCACGTACATCCATTCATAATTGCCAGTGTTCATTTCGCCCCGAATTGACTACAACATTGAAATTGCTATTTTCAGTGTGTTCGGATCAAAAATATAATAGGGGTGTTAGGGGCGTAATGGACACCCTAAGCAAATGAGTACATTAGGCCTGTATAACAGAGTAAAACTTAACATATAATCAATTGTCTTACAACTTTAACTTGTTTCCTACGTCTTTCAATCATTTACAGCAGGTAGAATGTCTTTATTGTGAAGAAATAACGAATTTTAAAACGTGTGTTTTTCAGGGCTGGCAGGAAAGGTACGGGGCGAAATGGACACCCATCGGGGCATAATGGACATCCCTGCATATTTTATGCTAATTCTTTGAATACATCCATCAGTTAAGTAATCTGCCTACGGAGATCAATGTCACAGATATAATTCTCCATCTTAGACGAGTTTACATAACATCTAAGTTAATTAAACAAACTTTAGGCTAAAATAATTGGATCGATTATTTTCAAACGCTCTAAAACACCTAACAGTATGCAATGAACGTACATCCATTCGTAATTGCCAGTGTTCATTTCGCCCCGAATCGACTGCAACATTAAAATTGCTATTTTAAGTAAATTCTGATCAAAAATAAAATACTTCATCCATCGCTAAATCTTCGTATACATGTAGATAAGGTAACAATTCACTTGTTTTTGTGGTAAACACACTTAAACACTCGTAATACCTTATTTGATGCTGCTACGAAATTATAAGAATTTCACCATATGAAAAACATATTTCAATTTCAATGATATTTTGGTTATTTTGGAGCAATATAAATGGTACTTTTGCAAAATAGAACCATGACTTGTTCCTTTACACTTATGCATTGAAAGTTTTACATAAAAGTCAACGGTTTCGGCAAAAACAGGGGTGTCCATTTCGCCCCGGGTGTCCATTATGCCCTTAATCCCCCTACTTCATCCATTGCTAAATCTGCGTATACATGTAGATAAGCTAACAATTCACTTGTTTGTATGGTGGACACACTCAATCACTCGTAATAACTTATTTGCTGCTGCTTCGAAATTATAAGAATTTCATCATCTGAAAAACATATTTCAATTTCAATGATATTTTGGTTATTTTGAAGGAATATATTTAAATGGTACTTTTGAAAAATAGAACAATGACTTGTTCCTTTACACTTATGCATTGAAAATTTTACATAAAAGTTAACGGTTTCGGCAAAAACAGGGGTGTCCATTTCGCCCCGGGTGTCCATTATGCCCCTAATCCCCCTACATATTTTTTTCTGTGTTCTTATCAAAACTATATTCAATATTTTTAAAATCTACATCTTTGAAAAGAAATTTAAGTTTATGTACATAATATTCAATTTAGTTTTTTTAATACTCTCTGAATGTTTTCCAAGTGATGGTAAAATCAGAGCTGGTTACTCAGGTTTTCCAAAATTCAGTTCCCCCCATGCAGGTGCACCCCCACGAAAATAACTTCACAATTGCGCCTAATTTTAGGGATTATTCCGGGAAACCCCTCTATGCATTAATGTTTTTCGATTTTTTTGTAATTATTTCTAAAGGGACATTCTTGGCGGAATTCATTCATACTATGAAACGTAAAAACTTGAAGAATTTTTAGGCAAAGTACGTTTAATTAACAAAATGAGAAATAAATTTTTGAAAAAAATTACCACTTGTTTTGGTGGGATTCGAACCCACGACTGCGTATCGCTAGTCCGGCGCTTTAACCAACTAAGCCACAAAACAATTGGCATCTAAGTACCGAAAGAGAGATGAAGTTGTGAAAAACGGACCCGGTTAGGGTGGTGCTTGGAATCCAGTTTGACTTTCTATTCCGCAGAATTGTAACTTGTTCTGTGGCTTAGTTGGTTAAAGTGCCGAACTAGCGATACGGAGTCGTGGGTTCGAAACCCACCAAAACAAGTGGTATTTTTTTCACAAATTTAACTCTCAATTTGCCAATTAAACGTACTTTGCCTAAAAATACTTCAAGTTTTTACGTCTATTTCCGGAAAAGGGCAGTAAAATCATTGTCATACTATGAGTTTAGCAAGAACTTCTCTTTAAATTTCTAGAAAATTCATCAGGATCACTTCCAAGGCAGATATAAGAGATATATTGTTGTGCAAATATCAAATGCGGTAAGATTTTCTAACTAGTAACCCGATGTCAGTGGTAGCTTTTGAATCCTAGGTTGACGATGGTTTTGGCTATTGTTGCTAAGTTGCCTTTGGTAAAACTGTGTTAATGCGCTCCATTTGGGCACCGTTTGCATCTTGAACGCACACAGCAATACACATTTTTCTGTATTATTCAGATTTTTGATCATCTATACAAACAAGATACGGAGTACAAAAAGTGAATTTGTTTTCAATAAATTGAATGAATACTTTATAAATTGCTGCTCAAACTTTTACGAAATTAAGAAAATTTGTATGTTTTCCCGCGTGATTTAGAAAAATAAATACTAGTAAAAGTCGAAAACCGTCAAAAAGTAGTACATTTTTTTAGTGTTTTATTTAAATCTATTACTCTCGGTGTCTGCTATACCGTCAAATACGACGATACAGAAAAATCTGTATTGATACTGATTTTTAATAAAATAAAATGGCATCACTGCTCCACGGACACCTCTAAAAATAACTTTGGGAATTCTCACAGGATTTATAAGACAAAACTGAAATTTTTACGGAAAGAAGATTGTTGCAGGATTTCTAAGAATGATTTTGGCAAGGATTCCTCTGAAGATTTTTTAAATATCCCTTCAGACAAGCCCGTGCACAGTAAAGGCGACAAGAGAGGTTTTTCCTAAATTCGGCAGAAGGCGGAGGGGCGCCTAGTATACGAAACATCGCCAATGGGAGGGTTTTAGCCCCCAAAACCAGTCCCTTGTGCACGGGTTTGCCTTCAGAAAGCATCCATGTCCAAGGATTGTTGTTTACTTTCTTCAGAGATTCCTCGAGAGATTCTTTCAGAAACTCCTCAAAAAACTTTTCTTGGTACTATTTCAAAGTTTCTCAAACAAAAAAAATCTTAAAATGTTGATCTTTTAAAACTAGAAACTGATCCACGAGAATCCTTAGAAATTTCTCCTAGGGTTTCTTAATGGATTCCAAAAGAATGTCTTTCAATGATTGCTATATAAACACGTGCTTATATTCATGTATAAACCTTCATGTGTTTCTTCAAACATTACTGAAGCAATTCCTCGAGAAATATTGTCTGTTTTTTTTGTAGGAGTTTTTCTTTGGGATTTCTCCAAAAATTCTTGAAATTTCTTAAGACATTCTTCTTGGAATTTCTCCAGCGGTTTCTCTAGGAATTCCTCCAAACGTTTACTCAGAAGATACAATTTCAGGAGATTTTTTGTTCACAATGATTTGAAAAAATTTCTCTCTTATAGAATTTTTCTTTATGAATTCAGAATGTTCCAGAATCTATTTTCAGAAATTATTGCTTCAATGTGTATTGGCATCTAAACCAAAAAAGAGATGGGTTTGTAAAATAAGGAGTGTTCCCAGTGTAGCTTTGGAGTCAATTTGGCTTCCTATTCCGCCAGTTCTGTGGCTTAGTTGGTTATAGCATCGGTCTAGCGAAAACGGAGTCGTGGGTTCGAATACCACCAGAACTTGATCTTTTCACAAATTTCATTTCTCAATTTGTCAATGGATTGATGGTGAAGAAACTGTTCCGGAACATGAAGTAAACACAAAAAGTTGCCTTTTCAAACCATTCCTGATTTCTATTCACTAACTTCTCATAAAATTATCCCGTTTTCTAACAATTAACGTTTGTCGTGATTTTCCCATACGATTTGACAGTTCTTGACTATAATGCTTCCGTGAGCTTGAGGTGAGAATTTGAGAAAGTTGAAAACCGAGAGTAGCACAGACGATGCATTGAATACAAGTGATGGTGTCGCCTCCGAGCTGTCTGCGCTGGAAACTAGATGCTATAAAAGTTCTTGTATGCAATTTTCACTGCTGGTGCCAACTGGAAGCATTCAATGGAAAAGTAAACAACTTTTACCCTATTGCCAACATTTAGTGCCTTCTAATTACAAGTTTTTCCAGTGTTTCTCCAATGTCTTCAGAGATGCATTTAAATATTGCTCCATTTATTCAGGGGATCGTTCGGGCATTCATTTGGAAATACATCCAGCAAATTCTCTATAGAGTCTTCTGGAAGTTCCTCCAGAGATTTCTCCAATAGTTCTTTCTGGTATAACCAAACATTATTGCTTTGGATTTATTAAGAACACCCTTCTGGAATTTCTTTATTTTTTTTTTCAAAGATTGCCTAAACGTTTCCTGCAGAAGAGGGATCTTTTGCATTTTTTCTAATAGTTCTGCACAGAACTCCTTCTCGATATCCTTTAGACATTTCAACAGGTTACAGTTTTGGGATTTTTGTGTACTTTCACAGTTTCATGTGAGATATTTCCGAAATTTTCCCAAAGATTTTTTTTTTGGGAATCTTGCACGCATTGCTTCAGTAATTTCTCCACGAAATTCTACGCAAATTCTTACAGGAAATTTTTGAGGGATCGTGTAGAGATTGTTTAAAAAATCCCTTAAAATGTTTATACAGGAACATCTCCGTTGAAAAATTCTTCAAAAACATACTTCAGAAATTGTAACGACATTTTCTTTAAGAAAATCTTACAAATTTATTGTCTATTGTCTCTCTTAAGTTTTCTTTGAGATTTTCTAAAGATTCCTCTAAAAATTCTTTCAGAAATATCGTAATGGATTCTTTCTAAATATGCTCCAGCGATATTGGAATATTCGCCGGGGATTGCTTTAGAAATTCCTCAAGTGTTTTAGCCAGAAATTTTACAAGGGGTTTCTTCGAAAGCTTTCAAAGAACTCTCTTAAACATTTCAATCGAATATTTCAAAACAATTTAAATTCCTGAAGATATTGTCAGAAAAAATCCTGGATGAATTTCCAGAGAAATTCGTGAAGCAATTCCTAGAGGAGGAACCCACGGAGGTAATCCGAGAGAAATTCCTGGATGAAATTCCAGAGGAACTCCTTGATTTATTTTCAGAGAAATTATTGGAGGAATTCCATAGAAATGGAGGAAATCCTGAAGGAATTTCCGGAGAAATTCCCGGAGGTGTCTCCAGAAAAGTTGCTGCAGGAATTTTCAGATAAATTTCTGGAGGAGTTCCCAGAGCACTGCCTGAATGTATTTGTAGAGAAAACCTTGAAGGAGTCCAAGAAAATCTCTTGAAGCAATTCCCGAGGAATTCCTGAAAAAAGTGTCGGAGAAATTCCCAGTGAAATTCCTGGGAACATTGTAAGAGGAATTCCTGGATGAATTTCCAGAGAAATTTTTGGTGAAATTCCAAAGAAACTTTTAGAGGAATTTCCAGAAGAATTCCTTGAGAAATTACCAGAGTAATTCCCCCAGGTATTCCCTAGGGAAATTCCCCAGGTATTCCCTAGGGGAATTCCCAGAAGTATTCCTGACGGAATGCCAAAAGGAATTCCTACAGATTCCTGGAATTCCGGAGATACACTTGAAGAAATTCCTAGAGAAAGTTCCAGAGGGATTCCTGGAGGAATTCCCAAAGCAATGCCTGAGTGAATTTGCAGAGAAATCTTTGGAGGAATTCCAGAGAAGCTCTTGGAGGAATTCCTAGAGGAATTACTGGAGGAATTTCAAGCGGAATACCTAGAGGAATTGCAAGAGTAATTCCAGGATGAATTTTCAGAAGAATTCTTGGAGAAATTTTAGGGGAATTTCTGCTGGAACTCTCAGTTAATTTCTTGATAAATTCCGAGAGGAATTCCTAGAGGAATTCTCAGAAAACGTCCTTGAGAAATTCTTATTTCTGGAGGAATTTTCAAAGGTATTTCTGAAGAACTCCTGGAGGAATTCCCATAGGAACTCCTGGAGGAACAACTAGTGGTATTAATAAAAAGATATTATCAGCAGATTTCTGAGAATCAATACAGATTTCGTTTTATATGAAATACAGATTTTTGAGCTTGAGGGGCTATTTTATTTTTTATTTTTAATAGGATACAGATTTAAAAAAAAAGTGACAAAATTTTTTCAAAAAATCATCTGGCATCCCTGATTATCAGAGAAAATCTTTAATCAATTTCCAATTTGTGAATGAATTCTAGAGAAATTTGTGGAGGTCATTCTTTTCCAAATGCTTCCTAAATTCCTCTGGAAATTCCCAGAGGATTTTCATGAAGCATTTCCAAAGGATTTCCTAGAGGAATGCCCACAGGAGTTTCAGGAGAAATTCCTAGAGGAAGTTCCACAGGAATTCCTGGAGGAACCCCTGAAATAATTCCCTAGAGAATTCCTGGAAGAATTCCCAGAGGGATTCCTGGAGGAATTCCCAGAGGGATTCCTAGAGGAATTCCTAGAGGGATTCCTGGAGGAATTCCCAGAGGGATTCCTGGAGGAATTCCCAGAGGGATTCCTGGAGGAATTCCCAGAGGGATTCCTGGAGGAATTCCCAGAGGGATTCCTGGAGGAATTCCCAGAGGGATTCCTGGAGGAATTCCCAGAGGGATTCCTGGAGGAATTCCCAGAGGGATTCCTGGAGGAATTCCCAGAGGGATTCCTGGAGGAATTCCCAGAGGGATTCCTGGAGGAATTCCCAGAGGGATTCCTGGGGGAATTCCCAGAATGATTCCTAGGGCAATTCCCAGAGGGATTCCTGAGGGAATTCCCAGAGGGATTACTGGGGGAATTCCCAGAGGGATTCCTGGAGGAATTCCCAGAGGGATTCCTGGAGGAATTCCCAGAGGGATTCCTGGAGGAATTCCCAGAGAAATTCTTGGATAAATTCTCAGGGGAATTCCTGGATGAATTCCAAGAGGAATTCCTAGAGGTATTCCTGGAAGAAAGCCCACAGGCATTCCTGTAGGAATTCACACAGGAATCCTTGAGGAATTCCTTGCGAAACTCCCAGATGGATTCCTAGAGGAATTCCCAGAGAAAATCCTGGAGGAATTTCCATAAGAATTCTTGGAGGAAGTTCTAGAGGTATTCCTGGAAGAATTTCCAGAGGAATTCCCGGAGGAATGTCAATTGGAATTCCTGGAGATATCATCAGAGAAATTTCTGAATGAATTTTCAGAGAAGTGGGCTTTGTGGCCGTGTGGTTAGCGGCGTCAGTTATCTAGGCATTTCGTAAGCCTCAGAGTGCGGGTTCGATTCCCGCTCCAGTCGGAGAAAACTTTTCGTCAAACGGAAAATTCTCCATTGAGCCACTGGGTGTTATGCAGCCTCTGGCTGAAGACGATGTAGTGTCTAAAAAAATTGTCTGGAAATTCCCAGAAAACTTTCAGGCAGCATTTTGAAAGGAATTTCTAGAGGAACGCCCAGAGGAATCCCAGGAGGAAATCCAAGAAGAATTCCTGAAGATATAGTCAGAGGAATTCCAGGATGAATGTTCAGCGAAATTCTTTGCAGAAATTCTAGAGAAACTCTTGGAGAAATTCCTATAGGAATTCATGGAGGAATTTCCAGAAAAATTCCTGAAGGAATGCCAAGAGCAATTCCTGGATGTTTTTTTAGAAAACTTTGTAGAGAAATTCCAATTCCAACTCTTGGATTTCTAGAGAAATTTCTGGAGGAATTGCCAGAGGAATTCCTGGATGATTTTTCAGAGAAATTCTTAAAAGAATTCCAGATAAACTCTTGAAGGATTTCCTAAAGGAATTCCTGAAGAAATTTCCAGAGGAAATTCTGCAGGAATACCCACAGGAATTCGTTAAAGAATTCCCAGAATAATTGCTGAGGAAATTCACATTAGAATTTATAGATGATTTTCCTTGAGGATTTTCAGGAGGAATTTTCAAAGTAATTTCTGGAGAAATTCTCAGAAAAGTTCTTATTTAGAGGAATTCTCAGAGGAATTTTGTAGAAATTTCCTGCGGAATTTTCATAGGAACTCTTGGAGAAATTTTCAGTGGAATTTCTGTAGGAATTCCAGACTAATTGAAGGAGGGAATCCCAGAGCATTTTTTCGAGAAATTTCCAGAAGAAGTCTTGGAAGAATTCCTGGAGGAATTCCCAGAAAAAATCCCATAGGAATTCCAGGAGAAATTCCTTTAGGAGAGATATTTGAATTGGAATACCCAGTGGAATTTCTGGAGGAATTTCCAAAGAAATTTCCACAGTAATTCTTAAAATATTCCTGCTAGAGTTCTCAGAGAATATTTTTGAGATTTTTTTCAGAGAAATCCCCTAGAGAATTAGTAGATAAATTTCCACCGGAATTTTCAGAATAATTCCAAGATGAATTTCCAGAGAAATAACAAGAGGAATGCAAGAAGGAATTCCAAGATGAGCTCTTAGAGGAATTCCCAGAAGAATTCATGGAGAAATTTCCATTCTCTTATTTGGATTATTTTCTATATAAGTGACTTTCAAAAGTTTTACTCAGAGGATGACCAGAAAAAAAAAACTTCGAGTTCTCTTTGAATTGACAGGCAGAAGTGATTGAACTAAACATGCGTCTATGGATTTTTTTGATAAAATTACCAGTTGTTTTTAATATCCAGACAATTTTTTGTAGAGTTACGAGATATGTTTTACAGAAAAAAGGGATTTTTTAAACATATCTTTTTGCAGCAGTCAATCACATCATTATGAAAAGCAGTACAGATTGCAACCACACCGACCGCCTCTTGCTCCCACGAGAACTTACTTTCCCAAGTGTTCCCCCCCTTCACGTCACTCGATGTCGATGATTGCAGTTTTCAAAGCACTCTGGCCCTGGCTGGGTCTCTTGAATCTCTCCCGGGGTGGCCTGCCTGTGTGTTATGTTTCGTTTCGACGAAGACGACTACATACTACTAACTTGGGCGGAATGATGTCGGGATCGGAAAAGCTGAAGGCGGGCAAAGTTTTTCTTTTTCCGTTTGCTCATTTTCTCGGCAATCGCTTTTTGGTCATACTACAGTACAGTACCACGCTGGCTGGGTTCCGTTCGGGGGTGGTGGCACGTCAGTCAGGTTTCGGTTCAAAGTGTTATTCTAAATTGTTTTTCCGATATAGTTTTTTTTTTTGCTTTTTTCCTTTTCTTATAAGGACGATGTGTCACGAAGAACCGGTTCGACCTCGTTGCAGATATTTGTTCCCCTTTGCTGGCAGACTAATGTTGATTTGGCGTTTCTCTGCCTTTCCCAGGCGAAGCACTTTGTACTTTCGATATATTGACTAGTGCGGCGAGAAGTGCAAAGGAAGCGGAGAATTTATCGCAATGGCTTGCACATAATTGCGAAATAACGACGGCTGCCAGTACATATCCGGAGTGTCTCGGTTAGATTGCATTCCTTCCATTCGGTCCTAACCCATTGCAATGCAAGCCGGACCTCGGTTCCTATCCCCACTCCTCAGTCCTTTAGAGTGCTCCAATCTAGCAGGACGTTCGATAACCGTTTCTCCACTTCATTATTGGGATTCCAACCTTCGTCCAACTTCGTTCCGTGTCTCGCTCAGCAGCTTCGCAGTTTATGTCCACTTAACGAGCGCCAATAAAGAATCCGGACACTATAGCTGGAAAAGTCCTGAAACGGTCCGAGTGCTCTTGTGCTGCGAGAAAAATGGCAACATCTGCAGCACCGACAACGTTTCAACTAGACTCCCTTTATTAGTCCCATAAACAAGCACGGAAAATGAACGCGCGTTGTCTGTGTGGACGATGACGATGACGATGGCTCTGTTTCTCTGTCGGCTAACAAGGTGACGTCCGTCCAGGTGTATCGATCTCTGCCGGGGTGTGGCAGTTTCACAGATCGAATCAAGTGCTTCCCAGGGCCTGGTGATGATTGCAACTCACTCGTACTTGTTGTGTCTTGTTGTGAGCTGGATTTGTGCCGGGAAAGATTTGCTGCCTACACGGGCGACCACCGGGAGTCGTTGCAATTTAATTGGATTAAGCTGCAATGGGAAAACAGAGAAATAAAAAGATATCGATTAGTTTGTTGTGTCGGAGAGGACGGTTTGTTTGTGCAGAATCGATAACAATTATGATGCGATCCAATCAAGTTTCCAGCACAGAGTTTTATAATCAAAGACATATTATGACTAGGATTGTGTCGTCTTCGGTGAAGTTTTTAATGTTATGAAATGCAGGGTTCTTGGTAATGGAGCAATTCTACCAATTGGGTGCGCCAGAGGCGCGAACACCTAAACCTGCGAGGGCAGGACAAGTGACTAATGAATGAAATGTATTATTCAAGAGAGTTCAAGAAACCCTAATTTTGAAACAACATACACACCAAAGTGTACTGAAAGGCTATATGTTCACTCAAAAAACGAATTTTCGATAGAAGGCTCGCAGGGTCTAGCCACATATACCAATCAACTCAGCTCGACGGATTGAGATGATGTCTGTATGTGTGTATGTATGTATGTCTGTGCGCAAAATAAGTTCACTCACTTTTAAGGCGCTTCCCATTGGCCGATTTTTCGGAGTCGAACCGGAATTGTACCGCATTGTTCGCTAGTAGAAATGGTCCGGATCGGTCAAGGCGTTCCGAAGTTATGGCCATTTCAGTGGTCCCGACCAGCACCGGTAGAACTGGCCGTATATAAAACTGAACCGAGCCCTAATGTTTGTAACCTTTAGCATGGTTGACGAATTTTGTGCGGAAATCAGAACTGGTGATCAGAAATTCCACGATGTCGACCCAAAATTCAAGAAGCCTAATATTGAATATGGCGGCCTGAAATGCAAAATGGCGGCTCAATATTCAGGATGGCAGCTGTAAATAGCGTTTAAGGCTCCAAAACCAGGCAATATGGGGACCCTAAAACCATGCAGTATGGGTATATTTGGTATGGGGAACATATCCAGATTCCAAATATGGCGACCATAATATTCAAAATGGCGGTCCATAATCCAATAAAGCGGATCAAAATTCAAGATGGCGGCTGTTTAATGGTGTTTAGGCCCTAAAACCACACAATATGGGTATATTTGTTATGGGGAAGATGTACGGAGTCCAAAAATTGTGACCAGAATATCCAAGATGGCAGACCAAAATCCAAGATGGCAGCTCCAAATTCAGCATGGCGGTTATTTAATGGACTTTTAGGCTCTAAAACCATGCAATATGGGTAGGCTATATTTAGCGAGGGACACAAACATACATTTAAGTCATGTAGTCTTCTAAAATAAATTATTTCCAATACCTGGGTAACCGACCAATAACTTGTCTTGTTATGATACTTGACTTTGGTATACTGCAGTTATGTGTCAGTTATTCGTTCCTGCTCGGGTATGCATTGCTTTGGATTCAAACCTTTCACAGTTAGTTTTCTTGAAAAAAATCTCAAAAAATGCTGCAGATATTTTTTTTTCAGAATCTACTGCTTGGAATTTTTCAAGGAATTTTCCGCGATTTTTCTCTATGAGAGGATTCTTCAATTCTTCCAAGTATTTTTGCTTAATTTATTAAATTACTTTCTACAGAATTCCCCAAGGATTTTGTTTGTTTCTACAGGATTTGTTTCAGAAATTTCCCGGGCGGTAGTTGCTTGCAGCGTTTCTCGTCTCTCGTGATTTTTTTCTGAGAATTAAGGAGATATCTTAAGGAGTTTCTTCAGGTATTCTCCTAGGAATATCTAGGCATTCATCCAAGATGTCTGGGCATTTATCTCAGAAATTGTCTCAGGACTTCCTCTAAACAAATGCCTCAGCCGATTTCTTCAAAAAAAAAAATCTTAGGATTTCTTCTACTGATTTCCAAAGGTATCTATTTTTTAAGGATTTTCCTGAGATAATCCTACAATTCCTTCAAAGATTCCTTAAATAATTTATCAGTTAGTTTTGTGCAATTTCTGGAAGAACTTCTAAAAAAAATTGGAATTGCTGAATAAGTTTTGCAGGTAAAAACATTCCAGGAGATGGAATCACGAGAAAAATTTTAAAAACATATTCTTGTAGCATTTTCTACAAAAATCACTGAAGAAATTAATCATAGAATTTTCGGTTCGGTTTTCAATAGAATATCCGAAAAATTCCTGTAGAATTTCTTAAGCGACTTTTAGAAGAATATCTCAAAAAATTGAAGAAATTCCTTGCTGAAGCAGTCCAAAAAAATGCAGAAAATGGTTCTGAAACAAAAGTTCTGAATTTCAGAAAGAAACCCTTAAGAAATCTTAGGAAGTACTTTGGAAGAATATTCGGAAATTCTTGAAGGAATCCCAATAAGGCATTTCTTAAGAGCTTCCTGGATACTTGGATACTTGGATACTTGGAGATACTTGGAGAGATTTCTGGGGAAATCGTTAGTGGAATTCCTAGAAAACAATTATTGAATTCTTGGAGTAATAAAAAAAGAAATATTTGGAGGATGTTCTGAAAGAATTGCTAGAGAAATCTGTGGACGAATTTCTAAAAGAATCTGTAGGAATATCATGCAAAATATTCCTACGGTGCCAAAAATCGTAGAAAAAACGAGCTTTCTGTCTAAACTAGCACAATATTTGTTGGATTGGTGTTCTATAACAAATACGAAAATAAAAACAAAAACACAATGAGAATTGCCAAATTTCAATGAACAAGGTGGTGTAGGGTGACCAGCTTGTCGAATTAAAAGTTTACCCCGGTAGTTCGACAGCAATCATTGTCGCATAAGCGGCGTAATACGGTATTCTAATATCTCGAATGAGCCTTTTACACGTCCATAGGCACAAAGAATTTGAATATTCATAAAGTCAATGTAGCTGAAATTTTCAAGGGTCCAAAACAGCCAAACAACAATTTTTCTATATTTGACAGGGCGTACAAAAAAAAATCCAAGGTCACGAAAGAGATTGTTCATGCAAGTATGTGAGAGCAAAACAATTAGAAATCAATTTTCTCTCAAACCCTTCCCATTATCTAAGATCCATGTATTCGGCATCCATTCCCTTGTTCCTGAAAATACTTTTTTTTGTGCATGGGGCTTGAAGCGGAAACAGTTTCTTATTTTGCTAAAGGCGGTTTTTAATGTACGGAAGCATGCAAAATACAAAATAAAACATATGTAGGTTCACGAGGGCACTCATACTAAAAGTTTTATTCTTTTTTACCTCAAGAGCTGGTTGCTCAGTGGATAACTTGGAGTAACCTCGATGACACAACGGGGAAATGGTTAGATGAATTTCAACGGAGATTTATAGATGGGAAGGTTCAGAGGCGTTTCCAGGCGTTTCAGGGCGCTTTAGAAGGTTTCAGAGGGCTCTATGGGGCTACATATGCTCTTGGATGGACGTCATAGGGATTTAGAGGCATTTCAAGACGTGTAAAGGCTCTCAGGTGAATTGGTGAATTCAGAGCGTTTGTTTCAGGGCATTTCAAGAGGTTGCAGAGGCTCTCATTGAGGTTTCATGGCGATTTCAGGGACGTTTCAAAGCGTGTCAAAGCGTTTCAATGCGTGTCAGGTCGTTTCAGGGGTTTTAGGGAGTTTTAGAATCGTATCAAGGCGTTTTAATACGTTCCAGAAGGTTGCAGAGGGGCTCTCAGGTGAATTTCACAAAGATTTAATGGAAGTTTAAGAAGCGTTTCAAAGCGTTTCAAGGCGTTGCAGGGCGTTGCAGTAGCTTTGAAAGGCGTTTTGTGGGAATTCAGAGGCTCGCAGGTGAGGGGGAGGAGGGGTTCGGAGGCGTATCAAAGCACTGCAAGGCGTTTTTATGCGTTTTAGGACGTTTCAGGATGTTTCAGATGAGATTTAGGTGGCTTCAGAGGCTTTCAGGTGAATTTCACGGCGGTTTTTTGGAGGGATTAAGGTCGTTTCAAAGCGTTTTGTAGAGTTTCTAGGCGTTTTAAGGAATTTCAAAAGGTTTCAGAGCGGTTTCAGAGGCTCTCAGGTGAATTTCACGGAGAACTAATGGGAGTTTCAGAGAAGTTCTAAAGGAGGTTTCTTGGAGTTCCTCAAACAGATAATAAACTCCCCATCTGACAGCTCACTAACAATAGATCACTGATTACGCTTTTAGATCAGATGGTCTAAATTCCAGGGAGTTCTCGGATACTCCTATACAATCATAGAACACACAACTTGATAGAGAATATAGTTGCTTGAGACTGTACGAGTATCAAGCTCATTCATAATGCTTTTAGATACAACTAGTACCTCTCATAGATTCGATAATCCATACTCAAGGAAGTTTTGAGAGTTTCTTAAAGAATCATTGAACTTACCACTTGATAGACCATGTTTCTGTGTGAGTATGAACCGTAATGATAAAGCTATTACAGACAATTAAATACCTTAGAAAATCCGATGACCGATACTTAATGGAGTTCTTGGAGATCTTCAAACAGACAATGAACTCACTACTTATCAATGCATAGTTCCATGAGGCTGTGTAATAGGCCGTCCCTTATTTTGCAAAATTTAGAAATGTTATAAGTTCGTTAGTGGAAAATGATCGTTTTAGCTAAAAAATGATCGTGTCAAAATTTGAAGTCCGTATCTCAAGGCTAAGTGGTCCCTCAAGGGTCCTAAAGTTGTCAAAAATTGTATGGGACCAAAAAAACATGAAATTTTTATCGACAAAGAAATACGCTATTCTACTAAAACCAGTGATTTTAGGACCCTTAAGGGCCAAAAATGTGCTTAGATTTGCGATATCTCTACTCGTTTCCAAGATATTGACAAAAAACAACTGAAAAATCAGCATTTTTGACAATTCTTTTAGATTCCGAAGGAAACTTACCTTATTTTGTTCAATAATTCAAAAACGAGTAGAGATATCGCTAATCTAAGCACATTTTTGGCCCTTTAGGGTCCTAAAATCACCGGTTTTAGTAGACTAGCGTATTTTTTTTGTCGAAAAAAATTTCATGTTTTTTTGGTCCCATACAATTTTTGACAACTTTAGGCCCCTTGAGGGATCACTTAGCCTTGAGATAATGACTTCAAATTTTGACACGATCATTTTTTAGCTAAAACGATCATTTTCCAACAACGAACTTATAACATTTCAATTTTTTGCAAAATAAGGGACGGCCTACTGTGTAAGCATAAATTTCATGGCCAAAACACCACACACTGGGGCAGGATTGAAAATACACGGAAAAAACCTCTAGCTCGTCGAGATGTCGAAGATGTCGAGATACGCACTTAGTGTCTTCAGAGAAAATATTTCTATGAACAAGGTCGATATTCTGAACGGTAGCATATTTTTCTTACGTTATTCGCATAAAAGTCCTATAAGTCATTTTGGCCATCTTTCATTTTAGCGGTATGGTGTCTTCGGCAAAGTTGTTCGGCTATTTATGCTAAAAAAGTTTGCCGAAGACGTCAAATTTCCAACGTCTACTGTTCTTGAGATATTAGTCGTTTTATAAAATACCTACCTAAAATCGAGTTTTTTCTTTAAATTACGTTTGTAAACAAATTCGGTCGTCGTCGTCGTCTATTTGACTGCTCATCTTCGTACGGGGCGATTTAGTGAGTTTTTGGTGGCAAAGTGTACAGGCTGCGTTTTCATTCGGTCGTCGTCGTCGTCGTCGTCTATTTGACTGTGCTCATCTTCGTGATTTTGGAGGCAAAGTGAAGAGGCCATTTTTTCCATTTGGGCCTGCCGCGTCGTCGTCGCAGATTTGGCTGTGCTCATCTTCGTACGGGGTGGTTTAGAGTGATTTTTGAGGCAAAGTGAAAAAGCCGCTTTTTTTATTCGGACCGGCTGCGTCGTCGTCGTCGTCAATTTGAATGTCCACATCGTCGTACCCGTGTGTAGTTGTAGCGGTTCAGTGTGATTTCGGAGAAGAGGCCAGTTAGTGGAATATGCTGTAGCACATACGCACTGGACACTTCAAAGGATGTTTATTGGTGAGCTCTTTCCATTTTATCATAATAATAATAATAATAATAATAATAATTAATGCTAAAGGATTTATACAATTCTGCTCTGGTTTTTGTGTATTTATCTAACAAATATTGAAAAGTTCGTCACGTCATGTGTCGGCGTTAGTACCCAATGCACAATCAGTTGATAATAAATATGTTTCTTTCATTTTTTTCATTTACACAAAAATTTGAATGGTTTGTCATCTTCGGTGTCGACATTTGTAATATTTTAGTCAAAATGAATAAATGTTTTGACTCAATAGTAAAGGTTGCATGAGAGTCCGTCTTGGTTCGTCGTTGCATCGCGTCGTCGTTCTGTGTGCGTGCTCATCTTCGTACGAGGCGGTTTAGTGTGTTTTTGGAGGCAAAGGAAGTGCCGCTTTTTTCGGTCGGATCGGCCGCGTTGTCGTCGACAATTTGAATGTACACATCGTCGTACCCGTGTGTTGTTGTAGCAGTTCAGTGTAATTTCGAGGCCAGTTAGTGGAAGATGCTGCAGCTCTGGTTTTTGTGTATTTATCTAACAAATATTGAAAAGTTCGTCACGTCATGTGTCGGCGCTAATTCCAAATGCACATTTAGTTGATAATAAATAATTTCCTTTAATTTTTTGCATGAACACAAAAATTTGAATGGTTCGTCATCTTCGGTGTCGACATTTGTAATATTTTAGTCCAAATGAATAAATGTTTTGACTCAAATAAAGGTTGCATGAATTTCTGGAAAAAGAGAGGGTCGGTAAAAGATAGACGGCAAACCATGCGGTAAGATCTTTCTGATTTATTTATCACGTGTTATTTGATTAATACTTGTGAATTGATCGCGTTCAGCATTGTCTTGCGCGGAAACGCAAACTACAGATGCGTCGGTGTTTAGCATTGTGTTCTCCTTAGTTGCGAATGAATAACTTATGTAGGGTAAGTTTTGAGGCACAAAAGATCGCGTTCGTCGTCCAAGGTTTAGAAGGGTATTTCTTCGTGAGCGGATTATTAATCGCGATTCAAAACATTACACTCGTTTACCACGACAAAATCCTCAACACATCTCCATTTCCCCTGTCCAAACTCCTAGTGATTTCTCGTAGTAACGCAGAGAATTCCTCGGTTATTGGCCTAAGCGAGAATCACGTCATCACTTCCTTCCCTATCCTCAATTGACCTGCATTCGGACGCGGCCGGCGCTGGTATTGCTTATTGAAAAGTATTGGGATTCCAGCATTTACACAATGAAGAGAAAGCTAATCCCAAGCATCATCTGTTGGTTCTTTGTGTAAATGCAGTTATCCTTGCAATAACAGAGGAGCAACCGCGGGCGGTCAATCATGCTCATGCTCATGTTCAAATTACGTTTGTAAACAAATTTAATGTCCGTTTTCGAGTTATAATAATGAAAAATACTAAAATAAAACATATGTAAAATAAATTAGTAGGAAAACACAAAATATGCATTGATTTTTCATGAAAAGTTCCTGAAAATCACGCAAAATGTATATAGGACGTTCTTGCAGTCGGGTAAGTTCGGGCAAGTTTTTTTTCATCGGCGATCACCTAAAAAATGCATAAGCTTTCATGTAAATTTTTTTCACCTACATGATATTTGATGATTTTTTTTAAATAGCGTTCAAAGTTTACTGTTTTGTGTGAATTAGTACAACATTTTTGTACATATATTACCGTGTTGTATGTTGCCAAGTGAACCATGAGAAGTATAAATGCAATCTAGTTACAGGTTTAGTCATATTTAAGCTCCAATCAAATTGTAAAACACAAAAATGTCCGAAACGCCAATAAAAGTGAGTTTTTAGATCATTGAACACACAAAAAATATTTCTATAAAATAAAATTATATAAGATAATGATAAAACCAAGGCTAAATGGCGTGTTTAGGACATTTTTGTGTTTTACAATTTGTTTGGAGCTTAAAAATGACTAAACCTGTATCAAGATTGCATTTATACTTCTCATGGTTCACTTGGCAACATACAACACGGTAAAATATGTGCAAAAATGTTGTACTAATTCACACAAAACAGTAAACTTTCAACGCTATTTAGAAAAAATCATCAAATATCATGTCGGTGAAAAAAAACTACATGAAAGCTTATGTATTTTTAGGTGATGGCCGATGGAATAACTTGCCCGAACTTGCCCGACTGCAAGAACGTCCTATATACATTTTGCGTGATTTTCAGGAACTTTCTACGAAAAATCAATGCATATTTTGTTTTTTCCTACTAATTTATTTTACATATGTTTTATTTTAGTATTTTTCATTATTATAACTCGAAAACGGACATTAAATTTGTTTACAAACGTAATTTAATGAAAAAAACTCGATTTTAGGTAGGTATTTTATAAAATGACTAATATCTCAAGAACAGTAGGCTTTGGAAATTTGACGTGTTCGGCAAACTTTTTTAGCATAAATAGCCGAACAACTTTGCCGAAGACATCATACCGCTAAAATGAAAGATGGCCAAAATGACTTATAGGACTTTTATGCGAATAAAGTAAGAAAAATATGCTACCGTTCAGAATATCGACCTTGTTCATATAAATATTTTTTCTGAAGACACCAAGTGCGTATCTCGACATCTCGACGAGCTGGAGGTTTTTTCCGTGTATTTTCAATCCTGCCCCAGTGTGCACCAGGGAGCTCTAGGATACTAGGATGCAATTATAGAACTTCAGCAGGATTACAGTCCCGGGGCCTGACGAAAGTCGCCCCCCCGCTTGCGAGTCAGCCACACAAACCCCAATTCAAGGTGTCAAGCGACCCGTGTCGAGGAATGAGTCGTCATTACAAGTCGGACCCCAGCCAGGCGTCCCGGAAAGCTGGGAAGGGTGGGTCTGAAGAAGTTGGCCCGGATGGAAGGAAACAGGGGCCCTCAGCATCCACACAGTAGGGCGAACGAACCCCCTTGGATGAAATTCGAGCGCAAGAGGAAGAATGAAAAACCGCAAGTCGAGGAGGTTAGGGACGCCAAATCAAGAAGGCGTAGAAGAGTAGATGCCAAGTATTTTGAGGACGATGTGAAACGACGCCAAGCTCGTGGATCTGGAGGCCGACAGTATTAGACACACTCGAACGGGTGAAATGATCCTTGAGCTAAAGCGCAACAAGGGACGCAAGGACACTGCCTACAAAAGTCTGGTGGAAGAGGTCCTTGACGAAGGGGTCAAGGTGAGTTGGCTGGAATCGGTTCACCACAAAGCTGAGGTGGTGGTTGTCAACAATTGAAAAACGGAGCAGCAAGCGGTGATCATTGCAGGCGATTGCACTTTCACTTCGAAGTACTCCGTCAAATATTTGGATGCAGGGATGCCATATATACAGATTTAAGGAGTGTATCGTAAAGTAGTTGAAAATGTTTAAAATAGCCTCAAAAATAGTTTAATACAACTTTTAAGTAATTTTATTTTTGGAGATACTGTATAAATCCTTGAAAAAAGAAATGACTTTTATGATTTTCTAAAAATGTTCTTTTAACTGGGTTTTTAACCTAGATTACTGAACGCATGTTTTTAAATTTTTGCACACCTTCTAAAAAATTGAAATTGCGAAAAAAGTTCGATAATGTTCGAAAATTGTTAACTTTTTTGTGCAAATATAATAAGCTAAAGAATCCTCTTGATATAGGCAAATTATTTTTTACAAGAAAAATCTCCACTGCATTTAAGCGCAATTCTTAAAAATGAAAAAAGGCCATTTTTGAGGAACCCCCTTTTTCTATGCTCCTCAAAATCATGTTTACGCAAATAAAAAATACATAAAATGAAATATTCGCATTTTTTAAATAGGGTATGTTTTTTAATTTATGGACGAGTAAGTTAGGGCAAAAAAAAATAATTTCATAACCTTTTAAGATATTAAAAGCAGAACTTCAAAGTTTGAGTAAAAAATAGACGTTTTAAGGAGTGGACCATTTTGTAGATATAGGAGATTTTTCTTTCGAAAATATGAATTTTGAAAGTCGGTGTTGAATGATATGTTATGTGTACATAACTGTTAACAAGCATCAATATTTTCCAGATTTTTTATCGTACAAATTTTACTCGCTACAGATTTTTGAAATGTTGAAAAATCTTAACAAAATTGCATTTTGTGCAGATTTTTATTTTGTGAGGTGTATTCATTTAACCATATTTTCAATAATACTAAACATTTTCCAAATTTTTCCAAGGTATTCTAAACTTAACTATATTGTGCAGATTTTTTTTTCAAGAAATCATCAGGCATCCCTGCTTGGGTGTGATGATCGACGATAAGCTTTCGGTAGTCACGTTAATTACGACTACAAAAATCCTTCCGAGCTGTAGTGGAACTGCCTGCTCTGCTCAGTCAATTTCAAATCGATTGACTTGAATTTTTGCACATGGCTAGATACTGTGCGTATCTAATTGTGCCTCAAGAACAAGTCGATCGGTTCAACATTGACTAAGTTATAGCAGCAAGTGCCCAAATTACCCAAGTAACCACGGTGCTGAAGCCTTATTGCATGCAGATATACGGTGTATTTAGAGCAATCATTGCTTTGTATGAACATTTAAGGTTGAATTAAAGTGGAGATGGCAATTATGCGACTGAACTGAGATTATACCAGTAAAATATTAATTTGATTCTATGAATAATTGCCCATTTTCACTTTAAATCAACCTTATATTTGCATGTAAAGTAACAATTGCTCTAAATACACCGTATATCTGCATGCAATAAGGCTTCAGCACCGTGGTTACTTGGGTAGGAGCTGCTGCCCAAATGGTCCCAGACCCTATTGTACGCAACCGTTCTATTGTTAATTTTGACTTATCATGAGAACAAATAATCATAATGAACAACGCCTTGTGAACATTTTGCATATTTTAAATACATAGTTCAAATTTCGCGGGTCTCCAGTTAGCCTAGTAGTTAAGGCTATGGATCGCCAATCCGGAGACGGCGGGTTCGACTCCCGTTCCAGTCGGGAAAATTTTCTCGATTCCCTGGGCATAGTGTGTCATTGTGCTTGCCTCACAATGTACAAATTCATGCAATGGCAGGCAAAGAAAGCCCTTCAATTAATAACTGTGGAAGTGCTCAAAAAACACTGTTGAAGCGAGGCAGGCCAAGTCCCAGTGGGGACGTAGATCCATAAAGAAGAAGAAGAAGAAGAAGCTCAAATTTCGCACTATGTAGATTCAAAAAATATTCTGCGTAGATGATCCGCTCTAAATTTTAAATGTACGTCCACATTCACCTTGCGAATAGCAAAAAACACTAACAAGCTTTAATTCCTCCCAAATTTAACAATACTTTGTTCTGATCTATCCCACCGTACGGCAAGGCGTGCGTCTTTTCTTCCCCAGCGCTTTTCCACCCCAAAACCGACCGGCTGCTGCGCTGGTTAGAATCCCCAAACCCCAAGTAGGGGCCGCGTGTTATCGAGTGGAAATTTTGGAAGACATAAATTTTCCTTGGCGGGTGAAATTGTCCCGGAGCACAAATGACATCGGCCGTCTAGCCCTCTGGCAGCGTTTGGAGTCAGCCTGCGTGTACGCTAGACCTTGCTTCGTCGCGGATATTAGTGAGGGTGGTGGGTGAGCAACGAAGCGGGCGACGCGACGGCATAACAGAGCTTTAGGATTGAGCGTGGATTCCTCTGGTTTGAGCGAATCATCGTGGCGGCAACTGTTTTCGTGCTTCAATGCGGATCGTAAACATAGGATTGAAGATTCGTTTGTGGTGAAATACGACTTTGTTAAGAATTGTTTGCCTCTGCACAACAGCAACGGGCGAAGCTAATTGGGGACGATTGAAAGAACAAACGTTTACAAAACGATGGCAATCTTGTAAGGAGTGTTTATTAAACATCGTTAATCGGGACTTAGAGTTGTAGGGATACTTGATCGAATAATTGATTCTCCCCATATTAATTGCAGGAATGTAAGTAATGATACAACTTCGAAATATCTCAAAGGATTAGATACTGAAACTTATTTTTTTTTGTTTTTATTTTTGTGTATGAAACTTAAATGTGAAATTTATAATAAATAAGAAGGGTCATCCGTTAAGCTTAGGCATATGCGCAACCGCATCATCTGAGATTATGCGGTACGAAACGAAACGAAATTTAAAAATGTTTCGTGAGAACGATACGAAATCCGAATTATCTCGGTATTTTTCGAAACGAAACGAAATTTCTGTAGAAATTCCACGGAATATTGCAGGTATATTTTTTGTGAAAATTGGTGCAGTGTGCTAACATTATTCATTGAGTGCAAGATAGATGCTTTCTAAAACTTAACTGATTACGGAAAAAGGAGCAATATGGAGAATTTTTATTACTACATTGCATTTTTCACACCTCGTGTCAGCTGTGTTATATAACCATTTCTTTTAGTATCAGTCGTTTACCTACCGTCACCCCACCGTTAACATAAAAATGACCGACTTTATCTCCTACTCACGTTTTTAGGAGGTTAATGGACGTTTGTCATTTTATCGTAAATGGTTTCCACGATGAAATTGGCACACAGAAAATATTGTTTAACTTTTGATTGCGTTCGCCGAAATAGCTAATTTTTTGACCATGAATAGTATATTATGTGTAGCTAATACCATAAAATTTGCATTAAAATCGGTTGAGTATTGGCGGAGATATCGTTGAAACAAGAGAATGGCCACTTGAGAATCTTGTTCAAACAAACATTTTGAAAAATCCAACTTTTTTTCCGTTTCAACTCTGGCGCCAAAAATACTGAACCGATTTCAATGAAAATTTTTATGTACGTTAAGTATGTATGTAGAAGTAATTTGTCAAAATTTCATTCAATTTGATCATACCGTTAAAAAGTTAGAGCCATATGTGGCACTATGTCACAATAATCAGATGTGGGTTCTTCCTTCGGAAGGGAAGTAAAGCGTGGGTCCCGAGATGAACTAGCCTAGGGTTAAAAATCTTGTTAATACAGACAAAAAAAGAGATGTGGTTTTTGGTATAATGAAATTCAAACTGCTCTTACTTTGAAAGTACTCAACAATGGCTGAAATTTTCACTGTAAACAGTTAAACAAGACAATTTTACACTGTCAAAGATTTATAAAAATCGGGACAGTGTTACCAGTTCTACAGTCAAAATAGCACACGTGGAACTAAAAATGGTCAAAAAATACCTAAAATTTGCCTTGAAGCGATTTGAGCTTTGGATATTTACTAGAAAAAGTACTGAACCGATTTCGATCAAATTTTTAAGACTTAATTGATACTATGTTAAGAATATCGAGTGAAATTTTCAAACGTTTTGATAAGGTAACAAAAAAGTTATAGCCTAAGCAATTTTTTGAAATGGGTGCCCAAATTTTCTAAAATCTCATTTTATGATATCGACAATATCTGCGCCAATACTCAACCGATTTTAATGAAAATTTTATGGTATTAGCTACACATAATATGGTAACAATATTAGCTATTTTGGCGAACGCAATCAAAAGTTATACGATATTTTCTGTGTGCCAATTTCATCGTGGACATCCTATTACAAATGAATGTTCCTTAAAATCCGATGAACATTAGTTTTTGGCATTTAGTTCAAACTTTCAGTTAAAAATTGCCTTTACAGTGATTTAGGAAATTCGTGGAGATTTAATAATATTTCAGAAGTCTCGGGATTTTGCACCTGAATTTTGTCAAAATACTCCTTCTTTTGGTATTTGTAAAGATATATTACGAAAGATATCTCTTGGGTGTGATTCGATGTTTTCTTAGAGCATCGTTTACCAAACTTGAGCCTTGCAACCGTTGTATATGGTCATCTAGCTTTTTTGCAGAGCAATCAAAGCGCGTTTGCACGTGGTTGGAATGCCATGAAGCGTAGTAGGCTTAGAACATTAACTATCTTCTATCCTCTATTTTATACTTTATCCTCACTTCAAATATTCCGGTCGGGAATCTGGTTTAAAACGAAAGCCATGCTTTTAAATTGTAGATCCAAGGCATATAGTGTTCCCGAGATATTTTTGTAACTCTCTTAAGTAACTTTAGATGAGAAAGATTTTTAAATTATTAGCATTTGCACTATACAGTCGGTTCTCCTATTAGACGCCACCACCCACTTTACAACCACTGCAGTTTCCCAGCTTAAGGCGAAACTGGAAGCATTTCCTCATTTTTTTTGGTTTCTGATTTTTTATAACATAACGAAGCAATATTTTCAAAATCGGTTTTCGTGCACATGTAGAGTATGGATCAAGGTATCTTCTGAATTTTTTTGTGGTGGAAAAAGTTTTCCATTTTTGCAGAAACCATTTTTTTGTGAAATTTTATTCAAAAATGGTTTCTGCGAAAACGAAAAACATTTTCCACCACGAAAAAAAATCAGGGGATACCTTTATCCATACTCTACATGTGCACGAAAACCGATTTTGAAAATATTGCTTCGTTATTTTATAAAAAATCAAAAACCAAAAAGTGCGGAAATGGATCCAGTTTCGCCTTAAGCTGATTTTTCGACTGTGATAAGAGTATACATCAAGCTTATCACATTCCAAAAATGAACTGAATTGGTTGGAAGACAACCTGAAATTTACAGTGAGCGTAAAGTGGGTGACAGCGTCTTATAGTAGACCCGACTATATATTTGTTTCCAAAATTATTTGTCAGTTTCGCAGCATTCCGTTTTGTTTCGTCGGAAGGTAGTTTTTGAAGGCGAAATTTTTAGAATTTGATGAAACGAAACGAAATTCAAAATCATAAATTTCGCCTAGTTGAATTCCGTGGAATTCCGCGGAATTTCGTTTCGAGGGGTAATTGGCGAAACTTTTCGATATACCGCATACCCTTACGTAATAGTATGTAAGTAAATAGCTACGTAAGAGGAGGGCAATATCCAAAATCAGCCAAATAATGCTTCGTCAGGTTGCAGGTCAATGTGGGGAAGGGAAAGGAAGTGATGATTGCAATCATATGTATCCACTCCACATCAGACCGAATATACCTCTGCGTCTGCACAAACTCATGCGGATGTCGGAGTGTTGGTGAAATATGGTTGGCAGAGGGCTCGCACGTTGGTGCGTGGATGCCAGGCGTAAGGTGGTACACTGGAACCTCTTTTTATGCACATAGCTGGGACTGCATAAATTAAAAATGTGCATTAATTAAAAAAAGGCATAAAAAGAGGGAAATTTATGCATAAATTAAGTTCGGGCTTCAATTAGAAAATCTAGTTCGCGAGAACAGGTCTTGCTCCTGGGCTGTTGAGGTGAGGCTAAAGGGGGTTTCCAGAAAGATCCCAGAGAGCCCAAAAAGGGGGTTCCAAGGGGCTTCAGGGGCGTTTTAAGGGGTTGTTTTGGGGGATTTGAGGAGCCTTTTAAGGGTGTTCTGACAAGATTTTTTGGTGTTTTCATGGGATTACGGGGAATTCTGGGGTATTTCAAAAGTATTACGTGGGTTTCAGGGGCGTTCCAAGGGGCTTTAGGGGCAATTTAAGGGATCTCAGGAGCCTTTAAAGGGCGTTGCAAGAGGATTGAGGGGCATTTTAAGGTTTTTCAGAGTCTGTTCTGAAACGTTCTGAAATGCCTCCAAAATTCCCCTTAGACCCCTCGGACCCCATGTAACGCACCTCAGAAGCTCCGAACCCCTTGAAAACTCCTCCGTAACGCTTCCGTAACGCCTGTGAATCCCACCGAAGAGGCTCTGAAACGTCCTGAAATGCCTCCAAAATCCCCCTTAGACCCCCTGGGACTCCATGTTATGCACCTGAGAGGCTCCAAACCCCCTAAAGCTGCTCCGTAACGCTTTTGTAACGCCTCTTAATTCCGTAGAAAATGCTCTGAAACATCCTGAAATGCCTCCAAAATCCCCCTTAAACCCCCTCAGACCCCATGTAATGCACCTGAGGGGCTCCGAACCCCACGAAAACTCATCGAAACGCTTAAGTAACGCCTCTGAATTCCACCGGAAATGCTCTGAAACGTCTTGAAATACCTCCAAAATCCCCCTTAAGCCCCCTCGGACCACATATAACGCACCTGAGAAGCTTCGAACACCCCTGAAACTCCTCCGTAACGCTTTCATAACGCCTCTTAATTCCGCAGAAAAAGCTCTGAAACGTCCTGAAATGCCTTCAAAATCCGCTTTGAACCCCCTCGGACCCCATGTAATGCACCTGAGGGGCTCCAAACCCCCTAAAACTGCTCCGTAACGCTTTCGTAACGCCTCTGCATTCCGCAGAAAATGGTCTGAAACATCCTGAAATGCTTTTAAAATCCCCCTTAAACTCCCTCAGACCCCATGTATCGCATCTGAGGGGCTCCGAACCCCACGAAAACTCCTCGTAACGCTTAAGTAACGCCTCTGAAACCCACCGAAAATGCTCTGAAACGTTTTGAAATGCCTCCAAAATCCCCCTTAAACCCCCTCGGACCCGATGTAACGCACCTGAGGGGCTCCGAACCCCACGAAAACTCCTCGTAACGCTTAAGTAACGCCTCTGAATCCCACCGAAAATCCTCTGAAACGTCTTGAAATGCCTCCAAAAATTCCCCTTAGACCCCCTCGAACCCCTTGTAACGCATCTGAGAAGCTCCGAACACCCCGAAAACTCCTCCGTAACGCTTCCGTAACGCCTCTGAATCACGCTGAAAATGGTCTGAAACATCCTGAAATGCCACAAAAAATCCTCCTTAAACAAACCCCCTAAAAACGCCTCCGTAATGCCTCTGAAACCAGCCTAAAATGCTCTGAGACTTCCTGAAATGACTCCGAAACCCCCTTAAGACCCGCTCGGGCCCCATGTAACGCACATGAGACCTTCGGAAACACCCAAAAACGAGCCTGTAATCTTCCTTTGCTCTCCTCTGTAAACACCCCTTGGCCACCGTTGCAATAGTTCCCATCATTATTAAATATTCTTATGCACAATATTGGTTCTGAGTAGCTTTCCCTCTTTTTATGCAGGGCATAAAAAAAAGTTGCATAAATTAAATGTGCATAAAAATAACATGCATAAAAAGAGGTTTTAGTGTAGAAGAAGCTAAAGCGGCACAATTCGCTTGATTGCATAACATGTAGGCCTTATCTGATAGATTGACACTGTGATGTGAAGTTGGAAGGAAGGGAAACGGCTTTTCAACCGTTTCTGGTTCTAGCGATGGCTATGAACATATGAATGTACATGAGTTTTATATATATACAGAGGAGAGTATAGAGAAAGTGGATAGAATGATACAAAGAAGTAGGAAGGGGACGGGCCAGGGATTAAACCCAGGACCTTCTGCGGTAGCCACTAGACCACCGAGCCCGTCCAAAATTTCAGAGACTTCCGCCCCTAACCGAGTCCGTCAACATGCTGGGCCACCGGAAGACGAGAAGGGCCTGTGAATGCCGTCATCCCGATGCTTCGCAACCCCGTAAGGCCACAGAAGCAATAGAACCGGCTGGCACTAGGTGTGTATGCCGCCATTAGGCAATCTGAAAGATTACGCAATGGGGGATGGTAGAAGGGGCCCGAAATAGGGCCTCCATGGTAGAAAGCAGTTTAAATAACAGGTTAGAGTACAATTAAGAAAATCCTGACGGCGGTGAGAATATTCCCTGCTCGCGAATAACTGGTTGAAAAATATGCCGACCCTGAAGTGTTGTTTCAGGGAATCTTATGAAGGCTTCAAAACACTAAACTGTTCAACGCGGACAAGGAGTGAATTGTTCATGGAAGACTATTAAGTGTTAGTTTGACGATATTTTGGAGGTTTATGTTTCAAATTTGAGTTAACTTTCATGTATTTTTATTTGTGTAACTATGTATTTGGAAAGATATGAGGTTTTAATGCCCATTTAAGCATGGCCATATGATGAAAGGTCAACTCAAGGGTCAATTCAAACTGGCTTTTCCCCTCATTACAAAAATAATCATTAAGGCTTCATGGAAAGAGCAGATGGAAAGAGCAAATAAATAAATAAATAAATATCTTAAGAAATTATATAAGAAATTCTTCGAAACATTTCTCCTGAGACATCTCCAGGAGTTCTTTCAAGCTTTTGGTTAAGAAATTTCAACAGGGCTTTCTTCAAAATCTCCTAACGGTTGTCGGCTAGGAATCTCTACAAGGATTTCTTCAAAAACCATAATCAGATATAATAAAGTTTTTCTGAGATTCCTTCAGAAATTCCCCGGGAGTTTTACCTTGGAATTATTTCCAGAATTCCTCCAAAAGTTACTAACAAAATTCGTTCAGGAACGAATGAGATGTCTCTGATATTTCCTTCAGGTATTTCTCCAAGGATTATTTAATAAATTCCTTCACAGATAACTCAGAAATTGCTTCAAGGATTATAGTCCAGGAGTCCCTCCAGAAATGTTTGAAGAACTCTTTCTAGGAACTTGCACAAAAACTTTCTAAAGCTCTTTCAGGGATTCTATTAGAAATTCAAAAAACTCCTGCAGTATTTTTTGTGCAATTTTTAAAAGAACTGCTGGAAAATCCCTGCATCAATCTTTGAAGAAATCTCAGGAAAAAATTATGACGGAATTGCAAGAGTTATTTTAGAAAGAACCATTGTAGGAATTTCTGCAGGTATCCCTGAAGAAATTTCTTAAGGAATTCTTGGAGAAACTCTTAGAGGCTATTTCGCAGTATCTTTTAAAGGGGAATTTCATGAAAAATAAAAAGACAATGGAAGAATTCTTCAAGTTTTCTCTTTTTAAAATTTCAAAAAGAATTCCTTAAAAAACTGAAAGAGTCGCTGCAGGCATTTTTGAAGAAACCCCTGAAGAAATTTAAGAACGAGTTTCTGGAGGCATTATTGAACCTTTTTCGTGCTTTAGAAAACGCTCACCACGCGTGGTGACGCGTTGCTATGCTGCTGTAGTGCACGCTCGGCGTGCCTGTCTGGGTCATAGTGACCCCAATGCACCACCAGTGTTTGTGAATCCCTGAAAATTTTTTTGAAGAAATATCCAGGCTTATTCCTGTAAACACCTCTGAAGATATTTTTAAAGAAACACCAGCGAAATTTTCGAAGAAATCTTAGGAAAGATTTATGTGGGAATTCTTGGAGGAAATATACGAATTAATACTACTGGAAGAATGTCTGCATGAATTTTGCAGGAATTTTTGGAGGAATTGCTGCTTAAATCACTTAAAGTAAAATTTTCTGAATTTTTGGAAGAGTGTTTGCTGGATTATCCATTAGAATTGTGAAGCAGACCTGGTATGACGGTTAGAACACTTGACTATCACGCCGAGGACCTGGAATCGAATCCCTTTCCCGACAAACTTGCAAAATAAAAGTTCTTCCTTCGGAAGGGAAGTAAAGCATGGGTCCTGCCTAGGGTCCTAGCCTAGGGCAAAAAATCTCGTTAATAATCTATTAGAATTCACAAAAGATTGAATCCCTGTAGAAATTCGTGAGTAATTCGTGAAGAATATTTTCAGAAAAAAAAATCTGAACTTTGTAATGCAGAGATGTTCCTAAGGCTGTAAATCTCGATAATAAACAATTTGTGAACTTCGGAATCCCTGAAGAAACTATTTCCACAGAATGATTTTCTAAAGGGCACCCCAGAAAAGTCTCTGAAGCAGAGATGCCAGATGATTTTTTGAAAAATCTGTATCATTCTTTTCAAAAATCTGTACCACATACATATTTTGGAAAAAAAAACTGTATCCCATACAAAAAAAATGGCTCCTCTAGCTCAGAAATCTGTATTTCATATAAAACGAAATCTGCATGCATGGCATCCTTGCTCTGAAGTAATCCCAGTATACGTTTCAGAAAAGACTGATGGAGTACTTCCTAAATGAGTTCCAGGTGAAATTTCTGAAGAAATTCAACAGGGCATATCTGATGAAAGCAATTGAGAAATTTCTTTAGGGGCTCTGGAAGAATTTTTGAAAGAAGCCTAGAAAGATTTTATGAATGAATTCTGGGAATAACTGCTGGAGATTTAAATAGTGCAAATTTGGAGCTGAGTATTCAAATCTACATTGTAAGAGATTCCATCGAAAATTTTCTAAATAAAACTTTAAAGGATTCTTTGAAAAAGAATTTCAAAATGAAAATTCTGTATGAATCCCTGACAAATTCTCTTAAGGAATTCCCTTTTGGATTATCCGTAAGAATCTGAAGGAAAGCTTAGAAGATTTTGTAAAAAAATCTTTTGCGAAATTCATGAAAGAATTCAGATAAACTTCTTGAGGAAATCGTTGGAAAAAATGCCTGAAAGAATCATAGAAAAGAGTTCTGAAAAAATCCATGCAGTAAATTCTGAGGAAACTTATGGAGCTCTCGAGGAACGTTTGTAGCAATGCAAAGATGACACAGCGTAACAAAAAATAACTTTTTGTCTGTCTCAAGAGCAAACTTATGTGTCTCCGAAGGATTTTGGGCCGCTGAATCCGAATCCAGGCTCAGATTTGCTCTAACACGTCACAATTTTGAGCTATACCTCAATTTATAGGGCAAAATATGCGATTTTGGGCTTTTTTGACTGCAAGCCATTAAGCAAGGAAATATTTTTTTAATCAATCAAAAGGTTAATTGGTCAATGAACATCTAAATTAACGACTCATGCTAAATATTTCGTTTTACCAAATCGAATTTGATAGTTTTAAGCGATTTATGTTTGGTACGATATTTCCCATACAAGTCACCCTCCAAAAGTTGCATGCAAGTTTTCATACTTACATAAAATGCTTAAATCTATCAAATTTGATTAGGTAAAACGAAATATTTTGCAAGAGTCGTTAACCTTTTGATTGATTAAAAAAAATATTTCCTTGCTAAATGGCTTGGAGTTAAAAAAGCCCAAAATCGCATATTTTGCCCTATAAATTGAGGTATAGCTCAAAATTGTGACGTGTTGGAGCAAATCTGAGCCCAGATTCGTATTCAGCGGCCCAAAATCCTTCGGAGACACATAAGTTTGTTCTTGAGACAAAAAAATGTTGCGCTGTGTGATTTAATAAAATAATCTCTGTAGGATTTCTGAACTAAATCCATGGAAGAACTTCGGAAGGAATCCATGGAAAGATCGATAAAAGAGTTCTCAATTTGTGAATGAATCTTTTGGGAACTTCATGATTGATTCTATAATTACTCTAAAGAAATATCTGTAATAAATCTTAAAGAAATTCTCACATAAATCTCATAAGGATTTCTGAAGAAACGAGCGAAATTAATGGAGGAAACAATATTTCAATTTTTTCCAAAACTAGACTGTGTGAAAATTTTGGACGATTGTCTAACGTAATTTCCGATAAAAAAAACGGAATTATTCAATCAAATCGATGCTTCAAGCCGCATGAATAATTCGTTCTTTCCAGCTTTTCCCACGATCGATATCGCCGTTGTCATCGCTGACGCACAGTTTTACGGGCTTTATATTTCCAATTCAGATGTACAGCTGTACTTTTTCCGGTATAAATAGTCAACCAATCATGACTTCGACGATGGTTATGGACTGCCCAAGGGCTTCGCAATTGCCATTTCAATTGGACGGAGCTGTGACGGGACTGGGTGATTAGAAAGTTGATTGAAAATTAATTTTCTCATTGTGAGAATTTGAGTATCTAAGGGTGTCCATGATGGAGAAGCAGAGTTCCGTTTGTGTTGATTGATTCCCCCCTTCCCCTCTTGTTGTGTCGAAACTTCAAGACCCCAATTGAAATAAAAAACGATTCCATCACGATTGATCAGAGTGTGAAAGAATCCGGCTAGCGTCGGTCCAACGTCGGAAATCATCAAGTGTGGCGCCAACGGGAACGATGCATCACCGGAGCTGTACCACTAGTTAACAATTGCATGGGTGCGGTTCAACATCGGGATCGTAGTAAAAATACAATAGCCCTTGGCCAGCCCAAGCGCATAAATCTTGTCGCATGCAGTTTGGTGACACTGTGAAAGACCGATTCGCTCCTAGCGCAAATCTCCAGGCAAAGACCTCCACATCGTTCGACTCCGGCCCGTAAAATATTGAAATCAAAATTCATCCCACGTTGGGGTCGTCCTTGCATTTTGCCTGTGCGCCGTCATCCGGTCATGGTAACCCCTCGCTTCAATAAAGCATATCGTCATCCGTAGTCCGAGTCTTCGTAGCCGTCGTCGTCGTACCTACCTAAGCCGGATCCAGTGAGGCGCTAGCGCTGGCTGGCTACTGCAGTCAACCAACAACGAGCAGAGACCACACCACAGAGAGGACAGACACACTCACACACGTTCCGGTAACATTTCATCCCAACCTTGGTCAACCTCGGCTCGGTTGATATCATATATTTACGGAGTGCAAACGAACTGTTGTCCGTCCAAGCTCTGATGCACCCTTTTTCTGCAGGCTCAGGATTCACAGTTCAGGGAGGGAACGATGATGACATGGCAGTCCAGAATAAGAGTGGCGACATCAAGGTCATTCCTCTTGGCTTTGGCGACCGCTGCGGTGGATGGTTGGCTGGAAAAGCATGAACGGATGAGTGCGAAATAGATTGTACCTTCAAATGCCGAGAATTCTCCGATAACATCAGTGGGGCTGGTCAGGGAATTGGAGAGAGAAAAAAATATTGCATCATACTTCGTCGTGTCGGGGGTTGGTGTGATTTTTTAGGACATTGAACGTTTCTATGTTCTATTGAGCGAGGGGCAGGCATGGAATTTATTGCCCAAATATCCAAAAAATTGAAAATTTCGGGTTTTCGTTCAACGCTGATTTATGTCTCCAAAAATTACATCAGAAATTATAGGTGTATATGTCCTATGACGACCATGAGATGTTCCGCCTAAACTACGTAGAACAATGGGGACATCGAATAAGCATTGAATTAAGTTTGCAATGTACACAATTTCACAATTGCATCTTGGTGGCTAGAATCGTTCATACACAGATAAAAATAATGATTTACACGTCATGTAAACTTTATTTTAGTCATGTTAACTTAGTGTTATGATGGTTTACATGATATATCATGTAAATTTGTGTTATATGTCATGTAAACACACAGAGTCATGCTGAATTACATGACATATAATGGAAGTTTACATGATATTTTATTACTTTTACATGACATGTCATGTAAACGTCTGTGATATCCCACGCTCCAATCATGTACATTATATGTCACAGAATTTTACACTTTTTTTTCGATCTGTGTACAGTAAACTCGACGTTGTGGGTTCAACTCCCATATGAACTCGATTTTGTGAGCCCGATTTTGCGATGAACTTTGTGCTTTCATTTATTAAGTTATGTTCAGTCTGTACAGCCTCTGGCTGAAGACGGTGTGTAGTATCTTAAAAAACCTCTGAGCCCTCTGACATCTCCTGGAACACAACTGAATCACCTCTGAAACCAATTGAAAGCCTCAGATCACGAAACTTATTGAAGCCCCTTGAAACACCTTTGAAGCATTCCTGAAACCCGCTGAAAACCCAGGAAACCTCCTTGAAAGCTCTTGCATTTGACTCCCTGTAACACCACTGAAATGTTCCTGAAATTCACTGAAACGCCGTGGAAAGCTCCTTCTTCTTCTTCTTCTTGGCGTAACGTCCTCACTGGGACAAAGCCTGCTTCTCAGCTTAGTGTTCTATGAGCACTTCCACAGTTATTAACTGAGAGCTTCCTCTGCCAATGACCATTTTGCATGTGTATATCGTGTGGCAGGCACGAAGATACTCTATGCCCAAGGAAGTCAAGGAAATTTCCTTTACGAAAAGATCCTGGACCGACCGGGAATCGAACCCGTCATCCTCAGCATGGTCATGCTGAATACCCGTGCGTTTACCGCCTCGGCTATATGCGAAAGCTCCTTAGACCCCCTAGAAAACTTGTGGAATGCTCCTGATGCCTTCTGAACCTCCTACCCCACGAAAGATTCTGGGTCACCCCGGAAACCCCTTGAAATCACCTAAAATGATCCTAAAACCCCATGAAGCCTTCTGAAACCCTCTGAAGTACACCTGAAACTGCCCTTAAACGCACTGAAACCCCATAAAACGCCCACGAAACCCTCTCGAATGCCTCTGAAATCCTCTGACTCATGGAATGTCTTCCTGAAACACTGATGTAACATATTTAGAACTTCCCAAAACTCCTTGAAATTTCATGGAATGCTAATGAATCCCCTTGGAACCCCCTGAAATGTTCCTGAAAACCCCTGACGCTCCATGGAACACTCTTGAATCACCTTGAAGACCCACGGTGTGTTTCAGAAACGGAATGAGTGTATTTGTTCGCTGCAATGTCCGATTAGGTTAATTGGGGAAAAATGCAGCTTACAGTTTAGTCTCATGCCAACATCACTCTTTGGTACTCTTTCATCTCGCATACCACTCAGATAATCCCCAGCGGTGAACCTACTCTACTCCGACAAAGATTTACAATCGGCAGTGGGAGATCTTCCGTTTCTTCCCGGACAGGTGCTGAGGTCTGTCCTGTCTGTTGGAGACTTACTTCCGGTTCATAGGCGCCCGCCGACCGGCGTTCCGGTGCTTCTTTGCGGTATATTCGGTCTAGTTCTAGTTCCTGACGGCGACCAATCCTACTACTATGGAGAGAATCCCCGACGCTGTAAGTTCTCCATACACCGATGTTTCTATTTCGACCATTCAGAGGCCGAAGTCTGACTGGTAATTCCGATTGTGGTGGACTTCTGGTTCACCTGCGCCCCGACAACCTAAAATCAGTGCCACGTGGTAGCGGCGGTAAATCAAACCTACTCCGATTGCGGTTCTACTCCCTCTGGTATTCACGCCAGTTCTTTTGCAGCTCGAAGAGAATTCTCGTTAACGCGCCACTGACAGCGTATGCCTTCTTCGTGGCACATCTCTTCGACAAATTTATCAACTGTCACTCCGCGTAGGGAAAAGCGAATTTTCTCATACCTAGTGCATCCGAAGACGACGTGGTCCAGTGTCTCCTTCACATTAACACACTCTCGGTGAACTATCAAGGTAGCGTGACCAATACTAAGACGTTTGGGATGAGCCCGGTAGGCGCCTTATACAGCTTCTTGGTTCCCTTACGGTCAGCATGATCTTCGCTATGGCTTTTGCAGCCTTCGTCACCTTTCTACAGGCGTAGTCAACGTGCTTCTCCTGTCATCCATCTTTCAGCACAGTGGTTATTGATTCCATCACCAGTATTTCCACCTCTCCAAGTATCTCTCCTGTTACCGTCAACACAACGCCGTCTACAAAGCCCACGATGACGACACCTTACGGAAGTTTTAAAGTCAATACCAATCTTCCTTTGTACATGGGTCCGTGTATGGACCTTTGTAGAACACCTTCTGTCACTTCTAAAGGCCTCTGTCTTGCGTTGGTTTCGTATTCCAGTACCCTCTTATGGAAGTAGTTCCATAAAATCTTGCACAGCTGTTAACGTGTTTTTATCGCCAATGACTAACGTTACCATCGTTGCTTGGACGTCTTCTCGGCATTCTTAATGACCGAACGAATCGCATCCGCGTAGATTTCTCGGCACATTATGGCAATCTGTTTCGGAGGATCTTCTCTAACAATTTTTCACGAGTTTCCAGCACACACGTGCGTCTGTACGATCCTGCATCCTCTGGAGGTTTAACTGGTTTCCACAGCAACACTAACCTGAACTTTCCATATGCCTTGGAAGTCTTCTTCATCTTGGCATTTTTGTAGCGCCGTTCTGACCATATCAGGATACACGCCGATAACGGCGTTCTAACTGCCGCATTGGGGATCCCATCCGGACCGGGAGCTTACCTCAACTGGAACCTCTTCGTGATTACTAATAGCTCTGCATTGGACATCCGGGCGCCTCCGGCGGGATCTGGTTCAGTCTCTGCGTACGGGGTACTGGGCCAGGCAACCAAAATGTTGGGCCATGATGCGTAAAAAGACCTTCCATGATCCTCCTCAGCTTGTCCATGACCCTTTGCTTCGCTATCATGATTCGGTACGCGTTGCACAACTCTTTGTAGTAGTTCGACTTTCTCAGCCATATCTCTCATTCAAGAACAACTCGAGCTTCCCGAAACATAATACGCCTTACTAATTACTCAGCTTCATTTATGGTTCTCTGAACCATAGTTTGTGAGCAAGTTACGCGAAGAATATTGAACGTTGGCATTCCGTACTGGTGGAATGCCAACGTTCAATATTCTTCGTGTAACTATCATATCTGTAAATTCCCCTACGTCAAGGTTGCACCGCCGTATGCCCGATGCGCCGCCTCGACGACAACCACCTTTGCGAAGTCATTTGTCTTCCACTTTTGCTCACATGTCCGTATTCTCCTTATCGAAGTGGAGACTCGCTGGCCAGTGCTGTAGAAGATCCCCCAATGATCATAGTCAGAGTATTCCTCACTGACCTCCAGTTTATATCTTCAGTTAGCGATGGACTGCAGAACGTATCATCGATAATGGATTCCATCCCGAGCAGAAAAGAATAACAACTGAATAACATATCATGGTATTAATCCTAAATACCATTATACCTCGATATGCCCTTTATTAGGCTGCAATAAGAGGCAAAATAACAAAAACAAATACCATAATTATGTGTAAGGAACACCTAGAAAATAACAAGTCTTGTTATTTCGATAATGAATGCATACCTTAAATTTTAAGCCCAGTTTTTGTTATTTGAAAGGTATTGAATAACAAAGCAATAATGTTTCTTGCTATTAAATTGAACATTTTTTGATAGCTCTAAGATGTAATAGCAAAACTTGTTCTTCGGTCAGTTTCACTGCCAAATAAACAAATACCGCATGAATACCAAACTCTGCTCAAATACCTCTAATTGTTATTATGATGTTCTCATAAAATTCCGTAAAATAACATAGCAATTACAATTTTTTGTATTAAAGCACAGGTTGCTCTTTGCATGGTATTTGGAAGGTATTCCCCTCTGCTCGGGATGAAATGTTCTGACCGTACAATCGTGTCATAGCCATACATTTAGCTTCGCCAGGGCTTCCATTAGGCCAACCTTACCTTATCTTACCTCTTGAATTGGTAAATTTGCTACCTAATTCTACGACCCAAGTGTTGAAGTCACCTTCGATGACTGCTGACTTCCGTAGGACTAGCGTATCAGTGAATGCATCCAACATTCTGTTGTACTCTTCACCTGACCATCTTGGAGGTGTATATCAAGATAGATGTAGATAAAGAGTCCATTGATTTTGGCAACCGCAAAGCCGTCGTTTGATTCTTCACCCGGAATGTACATCATTGACCTATATCTCATGCGAAAGGTCCTTCTCAAAGAACTTCTACAGTGAATTGAATGCCGCTGTTGATTGAGTTCCAGGGTGACATCAGGATCTGTATAGACGACTTCATAGGTAGGCTCCAATCACACGGAGTGTTTCAAGGGATGTCAGGGTCTTGGAGAAATGAGTGAAAACGGTAAACCTTTTGCAGAGTTTTGTTGCAACAATGACCTGGAGATTGGGAACTCGTTCCAAGAATTCCTGAGGATTTTTTTTCCAAGAACTTCATCTGGATGTTGAGATTTCTCAAGGAATGCCTCCATGAATTCTTCAAGGAATTACCTTTGAGATTTCTCCAAGAGTTCTTTCAAAGACTTCTTCGGAAATGCTTTCAAAGATTAGTCTAACAACTCCTTCAATTAATCTTTTACGATTTACTCCACAGATTCAACCGTGGATTTCTATGAAGATTTCCCAAAAGTTTCTCGAAAGCTTTCTCATTCAATTCCTCTGAGTGTACCACTTGTAATTTCTCCAGAGTTTTCGAATGGAATTTATACAAAAAAAAAAAGTTCAGGAATTTCATTAAATCTATCTACAAAAATTCTTTGAGATATTTTTTCATGAATTTCTCCAAAGTTCCACAGGGGCTGCCCATTAACCACGTGGTATTATTTTTCTGGATATTTCACAACCCTCCTCCTGCATGGTAATTTGTTAATAAAATAAAATTTAAGTTTGTATAGACTGTTATCATTGTAACCAACTACCACTCCTTCCTAGGTAACGAAGAATTTTATGGATGGCCCATTACAGGAATGTTTCAATTACTCAGCCATGAAACCATTAGAGAATTCCAGAGATTTGTCCCAGAATTCCCCCCGAAATTCTTCCAATAATTCCTAAAGAAATTGTTCTAGAGGTTCCTTGTAATTACAGCTTCATGAGATGCACCATGATTTCGTAACGTGGTTCTCTAGAAATGCATCCACAGATTTTAGAAATCCTACTGTAGATCCCATTGCATTGGCAATATTTCCAGAGACTAAGAATCTCTGTAGCAATTTTTAAAAGAATTCTTGAATAAATCTCAGGAGGCACGTCCAGATGAATTATTAGAGGAACTGCTGGGGCAATTGGAACTCTTGGAGGACTTCGCGCTGGAATTACAATGGAGTTCCTGGATCTTTGGGATTTTCTGGAGAATGTACCATCAAATGTGAAACAATCCTTGAAATAATTAAAAAAAAAAACTTAATGAATTCCTAAAAGAATTATGGTGGAATTTTCGGAGGAAACTCTGGATAGGTTGCTAGGATAATTTTTGAAGGAATTTCCGATTGCATCTCTGAAAGAACTTCACGGAGAACTCCTGATGTACTCTTTACAGGTGCTTCTGTATTAGTTTGTGGTGAAATCCCAAGTGGAAAATTTGCTAGGAAAATTTCTGGAGGAATCTTTGAAGGAATTCTGCAGAAATCTCTGGAAGAATTCCTTAAGGAAAATCTTAAAGAACGCTTAGAAGCAGGGCAGCAATCGCAACCTTGATTAAGCGTTAATTTATCTATTCTCAAAACCAACACTCAACTTTACTGACCCATCCATTGATGTACCCCTCACCTGCTATATATTTTCTCATCCAACACCACACATATATTTATCACACTCTCACATTCGCCTTCAGAATGTCACTCCGACGAGTGAAAACGATTGTGACATGCCGCCATCACTGGAACCCACAGAAACGAAACGTGCAAAATTTACATTCAACATCACTGCCAGTCACAGCACCGACAGCGACAGCAGCATCCTTCTCTCATAATTCAGCTTACCCCGAACCTAGTGACCATGTTCAGTCTGTGATGCAAACTGCATTGCAGAGTCGGGCGGACTGACACACATCGAACTGCAAAATGCAATCCATTTGTTGGATGCCCTGCCCGCCGGCGCGCAGTGCGGTGCACAGATCTGATGCGACGAAGATCTCCGGTTCCGGTTGTTATTACACTGTGCACTGTAGTCTCATATTTGGCATTGAGTTCTAATAAAACTGATACGACGACGTCTTGCAATACATCATCCGGCTGTGTTTGGATGGTGACTTTTGCGGGAGCAAAACAACCACTTCCGGGTATTTTCCTAGCATAGGACCATAACAACTGCCCAATGCTGCCCGTCTGTGTGAGCGAGCGAAAGCGTAGTGTTGGGAAAAACGTCGTTTCTTGAAATAGACAGACGTTTTCTGGTCGTCTTGTGAAACAAATCCTACCAGGAAAACCGGCCAACAACTTCGGAGACGATGGGAATTTTATCTTCTCGAATGAGGGTTCGGATATAGGCTGTCCGGAGAACATTTCATGCCCTGAAGCTTAACGTTTTCCGAGGAAGGAGCAGGAAAAAAAAGGAGGCGAAGATAGAGAAGGATGGAATAAGATGCTCAATTTGGAAGTACTTTTTGAATTTTATAAAGTATCTTAATATGTTTCATGCTTCAGAAACGAAATTTTCCATGTTATTTTTCAACAGTTCTTCCGCGGATTTCTCTTAAATTTTATTTTTACGATTTCACCTATATCTTTACGCCACTATTCTTCCACAGAGAATAAACAATCCACGAATTATTCTTAGAATTTCTCTTGAAAACTGTTACAGAAGTTCCTACTGGAACTTTTCCTGGACTTTTTTTTTTCAAGATTGTTTCCAGGAATCACTTATAGGGATTCCTCTGAGAATTTCAAAAGGATCTTCCTACGCAATGTTTCGAAAACCCTTGTACGACATCTTCCTTGAAAAAACCCTAACGCAATTCACGCGGGAGTTTATCCAAGTATTCGTCCAAGAGTACCCTTTCAATTTACCAAACCGAGCACTAGTCCTAACTGCTTCCAACTTTGGTTAGTTGGAAAAATGGATTAGAATACCTATTCGGTGTTTATTGGGTTGAGGCAGTAGGACTTCTTCTTCTTCTTCTTCTTTATGGCTCGACGTCCCCTCTGAGACTTGACCTGCCTTGCTTCAACTTAGTGTTCTTTGAGCACTTCCACAGTTATTAATTGAAGGGCTTTCTTTGCCTGCCATTGCATGAATTTGTATATTGTGAGGCAAGTACAATGCTACACTATGCCCAGGGAGTCGAGAAAATTTTCCCGACTGGAACGGGAATCGAACCCGCCGTCTCCGGATTGGCGATCCATAGCCTTAACCACTAGGCTAACTGGAGACCAGTAGGACTCTCCTAGGAGAATTTCTGCTAGAATTCCACAAGAAATTCCTCTTTTAATTACCCAGGGTATTCTTCTACAAATCTCTCCAAAACGTCCAAAAATCTCCCAGGAGTAACTCATGGAATTTCTTTAGGTATTGAACCAGTTATTCCTCCAGGAATTCCTCAAAGAATGTAACCATAAATTCCAAAAACAATTTGACCAGGAATACTACCAAGAATCCCACCATTAACTTCATCATGAATTCCTTTGGAAAATCATTCGAAAAATGCATGTGGAATTACTACAGGATTTCCTACAGAAGCTTCCACGTTTTTTTTGCTCTGGGATCTTTTTATTAACTTTATAGAATCTCTCTGGAGCAATTCAAAGCATTTTTTCTGGAATTTTTCTAGCATTTCTACCAGATATCCTTCCATAGATTCCTTCATGAAGTTCTCCAGGAATTACTCCTGGTTTTCCTCGGGGAATTCCTCTTGGATTTACTGCAGGAATTCCTTCAGAAAAGCCACCAGAAGATTCTCCTGGATTTTCTCTAGGCACATCTCCAAGAGTTCTTCCAAAAATTTCGAAAAGAGTATCTTAAAGAATTTGTTAGGGATTTTTTAAATATTTTTCTCTGAAAAACTCTTCCAACCATTTCATAAGTGGCCCCAAGGGAGGGGTTTTTCCCAATTTTGGCAAAAGGCAGAAGAGCGCCTAGTATATGAAGCGTCGATAATGGGAGGGGTTTAACCAACCCCCCCCCCCCCCCCCTTGTGCACGGGCTTTCTCCCGAAACTTCTATACAAATTCCACCTGTAATTCTTCAAGAAATTCCTCTTGAATTACTCCAGGAATTCCCTTCCCTAGGAACTTTTACGGGAGTTCCTCCAAACCTCAAAAAACTCCGAAGAATGCTTCAAGGGATTTCTTCAAGAATTTTACCTGAGTTAGTTCTTATGAATTTCACAAAGAATTCCTCCAAAGTTATGCATGAAGTTTTACCAGTAATTCCATCAAAAATTTATCCATTAATTCTTCCTGGTGGTCTTCCATAAAATTATCCAGGTATCTCTCACTGAAATTTTCCAGGAAACTCTTCAGGAATTCCTCTACGAATTATTTTAGGAATCCCTCATACTATTTCTCCAGAAGATCTACCTGTAATTTCTCCATGAGTTCCTCAAGAGGTTTCCCCAGGAATCCTTCATAAATTCTCGCAGGAGTTACTCAAGAAAAATCTGTGGTAGTTTCTTCAGGAAAGTCCATCAGCAGTTCTATCTTCCACCAGGAGTTTTGTCAAAAATTGCTCGATGAATTTCTCAAGGAATTCCACCAGGAACTTCATTGATTTTCATAGACTGTTTCAGAAATTATAAATACACTAACGATTAACTGCCATTTGAATTTGAGTATAATATCCAAAAAAGTTACTTCTAGCTCTTATAGGAAATGTGCTAACGAAGCAAATAATACCAATTTTGTTGATGATTCTAGTAAAAGTTGAAAAATAGGGCTCTGTAAACTAGATGATTAAAATTTGAAGTTGCACAAAGTGGTCAAAAAATGTAGCATAGTAGAAAAGAAAAAAATCTCACAGATAAAATATTTAATTTCCAAACACAATAAAAATTGCTGTATCGATAATAAAACATATTTCTCGATTGGCAAAAGTAATTTTTACTGGAATATTTGATCAAGAACCACCATTACGGGCCTTCTCAATACAATTTTTTTTTTGTTTCAAATTTCTCAACAACAGCAGTAGCAACAAACGTTAAGCAAACGAATGTCTTAATTACTGCTTACTGCATTCGTTTCTATGGTATGACAAAGCTTTGTCATCTGAAGGATCGAATGAGCTGAAAAAATAAGTTTGTTTAGATTAAATGTGTTCAGGAAAGCTAAGAAACTGTGTGATAGTTCTTATGTTCCGTAGAAAACCTTAAAAAATAAGAAACTTGATCTCCGAAAAAATGTTGTGGGAATGCCTTTATCGAATTTTCCCAAATTTTGATCAAGGCATTACTTAGACAACTTGTTGAGAAAGCGAATGTGATAAAAATTTAGATAATTTTTGGTATTTAGTGATAAATAATGTTGAAATCATTCAAAAACACCTTTGTGCAAATGCAAATTTGAAAAATTAAGTTATTTGTTAGAGAACTCGACTGTTCTTTAAAATATCAAGACAATTGAAAGGAAATATAAAAATATGGAGTACAATATGCCATACTCTGAAATAAGTTGGTAAAAATCATTAGAACAGTTCATTTAATTGAACAAAGTGTATTTATAATTTCTGAAACAGTCTATAATCAGGATTTCTACTAGGAACTACACAGTCAATTTCTCCTGGAAATCCTTAATTTTTTTTTTGCTGAAATTCTACCCATCTTTCTCAATTCCTCATGACTTCTTTAATGAATTTCTATATTAAATTCTTCGTGGATTATGCGTGATATTTCCCCAGGGTTTCTATTTTATGTTCCCAAGTATTACATAAAAAAAAACCCCAGGAAATCCAGTGAACCCCAAAGGAGTTGTCCCCGAAATAACACCATGAATACCTCCAGAAGAAGCAGACGTTGCTCCACGAATTCTTCCGGAATCTCTTCCAAGTATCCTTCTCGACAGTATTCCATTAAGCCATCCAGATATACCTTGAGGAATATATAGTTATGTAAGAAATATCTCCAAGAATTCCTCCTTAAGGACAGACTAAATGGCCGCCACAATGGCCGACTTCGGCACCTACTCATGATTTCGAACGCACTAATCTTTTCGTAAACAAAACCAACGCACCCGATCTTCTTATTTTAAGCATATAACAAGCAAGAACAGAATAATAAAATGCACTGTTGTTTAACGATTGCTTCTTGAGATTTGTGCATCTGAAGTTCTGACGCACTTTTGAAGCGGGACTCCAAGGCGTTTGTCCTTAAATTACCAAAACATTACTCCAGGAATTACCACTGGATTCCCGTTAGAAGCTAATCCAGGTATTACACCAGGGATTGCTACAGAAATTCCTCCTAAAGTTTTTCAAAGATTTTTTTCAGGATTTCATCCGGAATTGACTACATAAATGACCTTTGGAACTGCCACAGAAAATACCCATGAAATTCGCCCACTATTTATTCCAGGAATTACTTCACGAAGTAATTCAGGTAGTACTCCAAAATGTGGGCCAGGAATTATCTCTGGAATCGCTCCAAAATGTGTCACAAATAGATTTTCTTTGATTTTTTTTCCAGGGTTTTCTTTAGGTTTTTTACAGGGATTGATTTAGATATTTTACTCGTTAATCCTCCGAAATGTTATTATTATTATTTCTTTATTGGTGAGGCTTTCAGCCACAGGCTTGTTTACCTCCAAAACCTTTCGAAATGCTTTTAAAAGATTATTTTTGAAAATCTTGCATGGATTGTTAAAACTTTCATCAATTTCTTCAGACATCCTTCATTGATCCTTTAAAAAAAATTATTTGAGAGATTGCCTCATAACATTATCTAAGGATTACTATAAAAACCATACAAACCATTTGGATATTCATCCAAAAATCATCTAGATATTTCTTCAGGAATTCCTTCATCTATTCCATCAGAAAATCTTCCTGAGAATTAAATAGTATCCGCCAGGAATGCCTTTAGAGATTTCTCTGAAAACTCATTAAGGAATTCTCCCATTAATTATTTGAGAAAACTATTAGCTTGGTTTAGAATTTTCTTTGAAGTAATCTAAAAATTATCCTAGAAAAAAACTTCTTATAAACTTTTTCTTAAAGCTTTCCTGGGTACTTTTCGATATTGCTTCATAGATTTCCTTAGAAATCCACCAGGAATTTCTTATGGAAAGTATTCCATGGATTTCTGTTTTAAAGTTCTAATAGAATATCTTTCATGAACTGCTTCAAAGATACCTTCAGCATTTTCATCACAATTTCCGTTCGATGATCCTCCAGAAATTTCTCCAAGGACTTCTTTGTGGACGACTTCACAGAATTCTTCAAAAAAAAAAATTCCAGAGATTTTTCTAGGAATATCCTTGCAGATTCCATCAAAAGATCTTAAAGAGGATTCATCAAAAATTGTCCCATGGTTCCAAGTTCAAGGACATCTACTATGGATTTCCTCCAAAGTTAATCCATGGATTCCTTCATTAATTACTTCAAGACTTCGGTGAAAAGAATTATGTTTTTTTTTCAGAAATTCCGTTTGCGTTTTTTTCTCTTCAGAAACAGTTTAATGATTATTAGAACAAATCTCCAGGATTTCCCACAGATGTTCCTTTTTGTGCCAGAAAATTCTTCAAAAATGCTTTTAGGTAGATTTTTATGGATTCCTTATGAAGCTCCACCAAGAAATACTATGAAAATTCTTCTTGGGATTCGTTTACAAAATTCTTTGAAATTTCTTCAGAAATTTTCAAAACTTTTTACACAAAAAAATACTTTCTGTTATTATTCCTACACAGTTCGAAAAAAACCTGTAAAATTATGACGGATCGAATGTAACAAAAGGACCCCGTCATATATGATGGAAATTTCCATGCGATCTTAAAATTACATTCAAGATATCTGTTAGAAAATATAAAGAAAAATTGAGATCCGAACGAGAATTGAACTCAGATCCTTGGAGTGTGAGTAGCACGCCCGAGCTCTCTCGGCTATCTCAGCTTGTTGAATAGCAGACTGTCAAAGTTAAACTGCTTCTACCATAATGCACGCATTGCCGACATGCTCCGACTGCTGCAAAGAGTACTGGGAGAGACAACGGGGAAACCGCCACAGCTGCGAGCAGCCGTTCTTCAGCTGACGACGGAGAGTGGCTGGCATGGTTTATAGCATATGCATGAAAATTTAAAGCGAATATGCTTTAAAATCTGTAAACAAGCCGTCTGACCAGCAGTGGACTGCTCGGCTGACGTTAAATGTTGGCGATTTACATTTCTCTGTCGCAAATTTCAGTTGATCTTCAATTTACGTGCTGTTTAACTTTCATATTTTTTTGCTGTGTACGTTATATATGAGAAGAACCTTTTAAACGGACTTTTGAACTTTTGGGTTCTTTTTCTTACATCCTCTCTCATTCGCTCACTTCAGTATTGTCAGAAACCGAAGAGTAAAACAACATGACTTTTGAAATCCTGAAGGAACTCTTCAGAGAACCACTGAAGAAATAATGAAAAAATTAAACATATTTGAAAGAATACTTGGTACAGCTAGAGAGCCCTTTGCAGTTATTCCTAAAAAAATCCTAATTTTTTTTGGAGAAATGCTATGCAAAAAAAATCTGGCCTAATTTCTACCGGAATTGTTAGGATAATTCTTGTAAAAATATGAGCGAATCCCTGAAGGAAAGACGGAATAATTCCAACGCATACCCCGGTGGAACTATTGCAAAATAATCTCTTGAAAATTTTCAAGAATAATAAGAAATTTTTAAGCTAAAATTTTCGAGAAAAATTTTGAACCTTTGAAATTTCTGGAAGAATCCACGAGTGTTTGAAAAAAAAATCTCGTGGAATTGCATCTTTTGAAGAAGCCTTTGGAGGGATTCCTGGAGCAATTCATAGAAAAATTTCTTGAGAAATTCCTAGAATAATTTATGGGGTGACTCCATGGAAAAAAATACTCCTAGAGAAAACACTGACAATAATTCTGGAGGAATTTCCTCAGAAAAAATTGAAGAAATACATAAAGGAATACAAGCATGCACTTATGTAGTAATCCTTGACGGAATTTTGAGTAACTTCTGAATAAGCCCCAAAGGAAATTCTTGAAAGAATATCTGTAGAAACATGGACTGGAATGCATTTTGAAGAGTTAACTAGAAGAATCTTTTGAGAAATTCTTCCCCACATCATTTTAGGATAATTCTGCAAAAGTCTTCTTTCTGTAAAAATTCCAGAAACATTTTGAAAAATCTTGAAAAAAATTCCCAAAAAAAAATCTGACGATGTCCCTGCAAGCAATCGTGGAGAACTTTCCTGAATTTTCATCATGTTTTCTGCTGCATGCATAATAGCAATTCCAGCTAGAATGCCCCTTCCACGATAAATACAAAAAAAAACTTGAATTATAATGCATGGAGGGATTTCCAGGAATAATTCTTAATTAGACCCAATAGAGAAGTCATTTCCTTGGGAGCGTATCAGTATAGGGGGCGATGAAACAAGGAAAACTTGAGGAAACAGCTCTGATTTTACTATGACAACACTGCGAATTATTCGATCAATTATTCCAGGAACTACCCATGACATTTCTCAAGAAACTATCTGACCTGGAATGTCTCATGCAGTAATGCCTCTAGGAATTCATCCATAAGTTTTGCCATAAAATTCATAAGAAATTCTTCCAGGAGTTGCTCGAGGAGATTTTCCAGGAATTTCTCCATGGTTTCTTTAAGATTTTTTCAGAAATTCAATTGGTTTTTCCTTCAGAATTTTCTCTATGAGCTTCCTAGAGTTCCTCCAGAAATTCCCTTGGAAATTGCTTCAAAAAATCTCTTAGTAATTGCTTCAGATATTCCCAAGATTTATTTTTCCAGAAATTTCTCCATGAATAAAAAAAAATATCAGTCATCCTCCAGAAATTTCAGTTGAAGTTTCACAGGAATTCCTTTTTGAATGCCTCCTCAATCTCCTCTAAACCTTATTCCATGAATCATACCAGAAGTTTTATTTTCTAGGAATCGCTCTTGCAATCGTTTAAAGTGTTATTCCCAGCACCTGTCAGTATAATTTTCCAAATGATTCAATAGTTCATGCATGATGATGATTTACTTGGGCTCATGCATGTTTTTCTCCAGGAACTTATGGAAGAACTCATTTGGAGCATTCACGCAGGGCATTTATTGTAATTTAGTGAGTTAGTGATCGTGCAACCTCTGGTTGAAGACGGTGTTGTGCATTTTTAATCGTTGAAGTTATTAAAGATGTTCAGCAAGAATTTCCGAAACAATTTCTTTGAAAATGTTAGTAAATAAACTATGAGAAATCTCTTTAACAGTTTCTGAAAAAATAGCTGGAGTTAAATCGTTATGAAAATGGTGACATAATATGAGAAATTTGAGAAGCAAATTAAGAACATGCCTGAAATTTCAGAAGTATACAGTCGGCCGATTTTCCTGAAACTAGCCCATGTAATGTAGTTTGCATGGGGAAGTTTTGAAGCCATATTTGAGATCATCAGCTTTATGAAACCATCTCATGATGAAGAGAACAGAGCTGATTAAAATAGGATATGTTTTCCTATTAGAGTCTCCAATTAGCCTAGTGGTTAAGGCTATGGATCACCAATCCAGAGACGGCGGGTTCAATTCCCGTTCCAGTCGGGAACATTTTCTCGACTCCCTTTACATAGTATATCATTGTACTTGCCTCACAATCAGGGATGCCAGATGATTTTTTGAAAAATCTGTATTGCTTCCGAAAATCTGTATCCCATACAAAATTTGGGTGAAAAATCGGTATCCCATACAAAAATAAAATAGCCCCTCTAGCCCCAAAAATCTGTATTTCATATAAAACGACATTTGTACGGATGCTCAAAAGTCTGTATAATACAGATAAATCTGTATGTAGGCATCCCTGCTCACAATATAGAAATTCATGCAATTTCAGACAGAGAAAGCCCTTCAATTAATAACTGTGGAAGTGCTCAAAGAACACTAAGTTGAAGAGAGGCAGGCCAGGTCCCAGTGGGGACGTAGATCCATAAAGAATAAGAAGAAGAAGGAAGTTTTCTGTGTTAGGAAAATATCTTAACAAATTCCCGAAAAAGAGATTTCTAGAAGGTTTCTTTTTCGAAATTCTTATGGAATTTTCAATTGAAGATTTCTTTTCCTTGACGTAGCATCCTTGACATCCCAAGTAGGTCAGCATCTAATATCCAGCGGCCAAGCGAAGTGCATTTGAATCCATCTTCCCCCTCACCACACACACACACACACGCATGGCGACCGTGCAACCGTGAGAGCCTGTGATGCTGATACAAGTGGAGCCACTGATGATGCTAATGCGCTCCATTTCTTGTCCTGTCGATGGGAAAAACGATGGCTCACATAGCCTCCGGATTCCGGTTGAAGCCGACGCTGCTGGCTGCCACTGCTGGCTGCTGCTGCCGAGGAATGTAATTAAATCAGGCAACTTTTTCCTCTGACTTCTACATACGCATCGTTTTACGGGCTCATGTGCTCCACTCCACATGAGAGAACATTCCGATCCGAGGAAGAAGCACATAAAATGGCATCCATGACTCGACTGACTGGGGGACGAGTCAGACCGTAAGCGACGACGGCCATTATGCATCGTAAAAGCTGTTCGTTTGGCTCATATCGACTACCGGTTTCCCACCACCACCTCCACCATCATCAGCGTTCGTTGTCATTGTCGTTCCCGGAACAAGTGGGACAAGGGATTGAGGGCCATTAGGGGACGGTAATTCCATTGGCACGCCTACGGCGGCAGCTGCTGCTGTGACCGAACTAATAATGGCTGGTTTATCTTTATTCTTAGTACCTATCTACCACCACGACCAACTTCAATGCTATCAATATCTCTGAGAGCAGCTTATTTCAATGTCAGATCAAGAATTTAATCTATAAACTATCCGAATACTGGGATCAGTTGAAATGGTTTCATATGAGCGCGCAAAAGCTGCAGGACATCCCGACTATAAAAGAATATTATATACATAGATACATAACATACATACAATTACTCGCACAACATCGTAACTAGGATTAGACATAATCGACGATATCTACGCCACAATAGGCCTTTTCAGTTGTATGCCTCTGTTTACAGCTGCCGAACAAAGGCGCAAACGCTGAACTGTCATAGGAGAACTGTCAAAGGCCTCTAAAATCAGCTGATTTTAAACGTCTTCTGATAAGGCCTATACTCGGTTTTTGGCTGCCGTACTCCATTCTCGGTCACGCCCAATACTTGCCAGATCACTCTTCATCCGTTCATCGTGCTCTCTGCGGTTCACACCTTCTTCTGCCAACAGGAACACAACAGAACATCAACTTTTCAGAGTTGTTGTTTGGCATTATCGCAAAATACTTTTTTCCGCCGTTTACTCTCATTTTTGGCCACATTCTGATCGTTAAACGCAAATCATCTTAATATTGTGAGCCACATAAGATCGTCTTTAGTTGTTTTGAGGAAATCGAATGCCGCATACTAAAAATCAATTTGAGAACTCCTTCTTTGGGTGTCTTCTGACATTGCTCCCCGGATCTCTATTAAAATCCTCCAGGAATTCCTTTCAGAATGCAATTTCTTTTTTAAGTTCTTCTGGAACATCTTCCCTGGATAGTTATAGAAATTCTTCTATAATTTCGTTCAAAAATTTCCCCCACAGCTCCTCTTGAAAAGCTTCAACGGGTTTCCTCGGAAGATCCTACATAGATTTGTCCTTGGATTACCTTGGGAAATTACATGGATTACTTCCAGAGTCACCTCATGGATTCCTTCACAAATTATTCCAGGAATTTGGTATTAAAATTTACAACGCACACAAGCTCGTCCAGTGATTTCTTCAGAAATTTTTCAAATGATTCTTAAAGAAATCTCCCCGTTGCTTACTTCAGATATTCCCTCAAGAAGTAATCCAAATATTCTTTCAGGTAGATTTCCATGTGATCGTCTTGAAACTTTGCCAGGGATAAGTTCGAACACTTTTTTTTTAGTAATTAGTTCAGAAAACCCTTCGAAAATTTCTCCAGATATTCCTTGAGAACTTAATACAGAAATTCCTTTAGAAATTCTTTCAGAGATTCTGTCACAATTCTACCAACGGTTTCTTCAGAAAATCTTCTAAAGATTCCTTCAGAAATTCGTACAAGTATTTTTTTCAAGAAGTCCGATGAAGATTTGTTCAGAGATTGCTCAAGCAATACCTTCATAAATTCTCACAGGAATGTGTCTGAGAATTTCTTCTGTTCAATCAGTAAATCCTGCAGGAATTCCTCAGAGATTCCCGATTCCAGAGGTTCCTATTATATGACCTCCCAATAAATATTTCTCCGTGTTTTTCACCAGAAATTTCTACGGCATTTCCTCTAACTTGAACTCTTAGAATTTTTCCACTGTTTCCTGAAATCATTTCCTTGGAATTTCAATATTCGAGAAAAATAAAAAATATTTTGTCTGAGGATTATTACAGAAGCTTATCAAAATATTTTTCCAGCTGTTCCCACAGAATTTGCTTCACAAATGCGTCAACAGACTCCAGAAACTGTTTCAGAAATTCCTCCGAAAATTTCATTAACTTTCTTTTTGATATAGGATATTTTTTGACCCAGACCGTACACTTACTACGACAGCGAGCTGTTCCCAATGTGATGCAAATGAAAAGATGAAGAATTTCTCTCGATTCAAAGAAAAAATACACCAGCATTCCACCAAGGGTTTCATAAGGAGTTTTTTCAGGTCTTTCTCCTGGAAGTTCTTCGGAAATGCCTCCAGCGAAATTTTGAGAATTTTCTTTGAATTTCTTCATGTATTCCTCAAGAGCTTCAATCAAGAGCGCTTTCTGAGATTTCTAAAGGGATTTTAGTGAAATATATCTCCAGGGACTTCTTTGAAATTTTGGGAATTTCTTCAGGAGCGTGCCTTAACCATCACACCAGATCCGCTCTGTCATTTGGGTCTTTAAGACCTAAACCATACACTGTGTCAGTGAACCGTTCCCAACATGATGCAAAAGGAAGATTAAAGGAATTCTCTAGGAACTTTTCAAAAAAATCAATAGGTAAATAATTTTTATAGGAATCCCACCAAGGGTTTGCAAAAGTGTTTCTCCAGGTATTTATCCTGTAAGTTCTCCTGAATTGAATCAAGGGATTCCTACAATAACTAACTAACAATAACTCCCCTCGAATTTCTTGAGATAATATCTAAAGCTCTAACGTGCGCAGCTTTTCCATTTTTCTCACTCACTCTCGTAAACAAACACGAGAAAGAAACAGATGGAAGAGGGGGCACTTTGCCCCCTCTTCTATCTTGCTCTTTCTTGCGTTTAATAAAGAGAAAGAGTGAGAAAAAGAAAGTGCTGCGCACGCAAGTGATTCAGAGATTGTTTTCAGGAATTTCAGCATTGGCGTAACTAGAGGGGGGGCCAGGGGGGCCAGGCCCCCCCCAGAATCCGCCAGGCCCCCCCCCAGAAATTTTTCATGACTTTATATATGGAAATTAGAAAAAATCTGAAAACCACTGTCGTGGTGACAAACAAAGATCTATATTCTCAATTTAGTTGAAAATCGGAGTTTTCGACTAGCGAAGTTGGATTTTTCTCCAAATCCGTGCGTCGGACCTAACTTCGGAAGTGGTGCGCTGTATAGCAAACAGCTATACAGTGCACCACTTCCGAAGTTAGGTCCGACGCACGGATTTAGAGAAAAATCCAACTTCGCTAGTCGAAAATTCCGGGTTTCAACTGCACGTACAGTAATAGAAATTTATTTGGCATAATATGTGTTTAAATTGACAGTTATTGGAGACAATTCTCAACTTGTCACTCTTTACAAGATCATTGTCCAAAATGGTCTATGTAATTAGTTAGTTTTGTTTGGAAATATTATATAATCAGAATTATATAAAAAGCAATACTTTGTACATCTTCTTTTTTAAATCGCTGAGAAATTAAAACTAAATGATAATTTCCAGGAATTCCTGGATGGGTATCTTTAAGAATCTTTGAATTTTCAAGCAGCATTACTGCAAAATATGGTTAAGTGATTCTTTATGGAAATCCAGTATCATGTGGGAAAAAACTCTGGTTGAATTTGGAATGGAATTCCAGCAAAAGTTTGTGAATTCCTAGTGAGAATAGATGTACGTAGCTGAAACGTAAACGCGAGTGTATTCATTAAAACCATGCTGGAGGTGATTTCTAGTCGGTCACTATTAATTTCTTTTATTTCGTGGGCCAGGTGTATTTTTTCGTCTATCAAACAACGCACAAATTCAAATGGTCATTGAGGAAGTTTTAATATATTTAATAGTTGGTGCTGCAAGATGTAATCGTAAATTTGAAGGTATTTATGATTGGACTTGTAAAAGACTTGGTATTCATGAGATAATTGTGAAAGAATTCCTGGATGATTTCTTGGCTCCTATGTCCCTCTAAAATTATCTAAAAGAATTTCAATACAAATCGCTGGAGGAATTCCTCTAGAAATCCTTCATATTATTCAAAAAATCTACAAGTAATCCTAAAGAAAAAACCTAGGGAGAATCCCTGAAAAACATTATGAACGGAATACTGTAATTTTTTAACTAACCACTGAATAAATTTTTAAAAAAATCCCGAGAGAAATTTCGGAAGAAATCATTACAAGAATTGGCGTACTATTGTTGATTATGTCTTGTCTTAATGATGTTGAACAAATAAATGTATGTATGTATCATTACAAGAATTCTCGGAGCAATACCTGCAGGAATCCCTGGAGTAATTTGTGAAAGTATACCTGGAGGAATCCCTGGATGAATTCCTGGAGGAATCCGAAAAGCAATTATGCTAGGAATTTCAGGAAAAAAATCTGAAGAATCCGCATCAGAAATCCCTGCAGAAATTACTAAAAAAAATTTTAGATGAATCCTTGGAGGAATTTCTGGATGCATTCCTGGAGGAATCCTTAGAGGAATTCTTCAAGAAATCACAGAAGGAGTTCCTAGATGTATTTCTAGAGGATATCCGGGAGAACCTTCTGGAAAAATTCCATGCGGAATCTCTGGAAAAGTTTCTGGACTAATGCCTGAAGTATTAGGGTTTTTTTTTATTATCGTACAAATTGGTATGAAGTTTCTGAAGGTTAATGAAATTAGGTAGGGATCATATATATTTGAAAAACTAAATTGAAAAAAATCAGGGTAGCCTAATTTTCCGGAAAACTCCAGTGAAAATCAAACATTTTCCACAGACATCACCTACTTTGAAAAATCATAGAACGAAGCATCATAGGCACATTTTTTTTTGTGAAATCATAAGCAAATTTTCTCAGCAATTCCAAGATGGATTTCTGGAGAAAATCCTAGAAAATTTTTTGGACAAATTCCTGGCGGATTCCCTGGAAAAGTTAATGGATTGATTGATTGATTTGTCTTTTTATAGAGAATTTCAGCCCTTGGCTCTGAAGTTAATGGATAAATTTCTGAAGGAGGCATCCCTGGAGAAGTTCCTGGAGTAATGCCTGGAGCATTACAGAAATATCTGATGAAATTCCAAGATAAATTTCTAGAAGAATTCCCAGAGGAATTTCTGGAGGAATTCCAGGAGGAATTCCAGGAGAAATTCTTGGAGGAATCTCACAGAAGAATCCTTATAGGAATCCCTGCAGGAATTTCTGGTATATTCTTGGAGGAATTCCTGGTGGAATTTCTAGAAGAACCCGTGAAATAACTCCTGGACGGATTTCTAGAGGAATCCCTGGAGTAGAAATTCATGGATTTATTCCTAGAGGAAACCTGAAAGAATTTCCCTTGGAAAAATTCCTATAGAATTTCCTGAAGAATCTCCTGAAAGAATATCGGAAGCAATCTCTAAAGGATTTCCTGCAGAAATTTCTGGCGGAATGCTGTAGGAATTTCCGAAGAAATTCCTGGAGGGATTCCTGGACCTACGGTAAATCTTGGTGGAATTTCTTGAGGAGCCCCTGGATACACTGCGGTAGTAATTTCTGAGGAATTCCTGAAGGAATTCCTATATGAATTCCTGAAGGGCTTTCTGAAGGAATTCCTGGAGTATTTCTGAAGAAACCTCATAAGGAATTCCCGCAAAATTTCTTAGAGAAATTTCTACACAAATTCTTGAAAGAATCCCTGGAGATATTCTTGGAAAGAATCCTGGAGAAATCCCTGAAACAAATTTCTGGAGGAACTTCCGGACAAGTTCCAGGTGGAATTTCAGGAGGAATTTCTTGACAAATCTTTATAGGAAATCTTGGGGAAATTCCATGGAACTATTCATGGATGAATTCCAGGAGGAATCCCTTAATCAAATCTTTGAGGAATCCTTCAATGAATTCCTGGAAGAATCTCTAGAGGAATTCTGGAAGGAATCCATGGAGAAATTTCTGAATATATTCATAGAGAAATTCCTAAAGAAATTCCTAGAGAAATTCCTAGAGAAATTCCTAAAGAAATTCCTAGAGAAATTCCTAGAGGAATTCTGAGAGGAATTTCTAATGAAGTTCCAGGAGAAATTTCCAGAGGAATTTCTGGAGGACTTGCAGGAGCAATTTCAGAAGGAATTTCTGGAAGAATTACTGGAGCAATCATTGGAGGAACTTCTGGAAAAATCCATGAAATAATTCCTGAGGAATGTGTAGAGGAAACCTCGGAGAAGAAATTCCTGGATTAATTCTTGGGGGAAACCCTGGAAGGATTTCTGGAGGAATTCCTGGAACAATTCCTGAAGGAATTGCTGTACGAATTTCCGAAGAAATTCCTGGAGGAATTCCTGGATCCATTCCTGAATAAATTACCGAAAGTATTCCTGAAGAAATACTTGGGGTAATTTTTGGTGAAATTCATGGTAGAACTCCTGGAGGAGTCCCTGGAGAAATGCCTGGATGAAATCCTGGAAAAATGCCAGGAGGAATACCTGGAATAATTCTTGAATAAATTCCAGAAAGAATTTGAGGGGAAATTTTTAAAAGAATCCCTTGAGGATTTCCTGGAGGATTCCTGAATAAATATTTGAAGCAATTCCTAGAGATATCTCAGGAGGAAATCATTCAGGAATCTCAGGAAGAATTATTGGAATATTTCTTGGATAAACTCCGGGAGGAATTCTTGGGGTAATTTCTAAATGAATCCCTGGAGGATTTTCTAGATAAATTCTTGGAGAATTTGCGGTAGTAATTTCTGAAGGAATCCTGGATTAATGCCTGGAGGAATCCCTATAGAAATCTCTGGAGGAACTTCTGAAGGAATGTCTGGAGTAACCCCTGGATAAATTCCTGGAGACATGCCTGTATCAATTCCTGGAGGAATCTCTCGAGAAATTCCTTAAGAAATCCCTGGAGGATACCTGGGGAATTTCCTTAAAATATCCCTGGAGAAATTCCTGAACTAATGCCTGGAATAATCTCTGGATACATTTCTAGATGAGTTTCTGGTGGAGTTTTCAGAAGAATTCTGGGAGCAATCTAGTGGAGTTTGGAGTTTTTAGAAGAACTCCCGAAGCAAACTCTAGATGAATTGCTGGAGAAATCCCGGGATGAGTCCATGGAGAAACTCCCAGGAGAAATTTCTAAAGAAACCTCTTGAAAAATTCCTAGAGGAATCCTCAGAGAAATTTCTCGAGAAATTCTTGGAAGAATCCCTGGGAATTTTTTTTGGAAAATTCCTGGAGGAATCTCTGAAGCAATTTCTGAAGAAACCTCAGGAGGAATGCCTGGAAAGTTCTGGACAAATTCATGCAGGAAGTTCTGGATATTTTTTTTGCGGAATCCCAGGAAGAATTCCTGGATTAATCTGTAAAGGAATTTCTGTGGAAATTCCTTGGAACTATCCCTGAAAGAATTCTTGAATGAATTCCTGGAGGAATCTCGAGAGAAATTCTTGAAGCAGTTAATGGAGGAATTTCTGAAGAAATTCCAAAAGAAATTTCTGAAGAAATTCCAAGAGAAATTTCTGAAGAAACTCCAAGAGAAATTTCTGAAGAAAATCCAAGAGAAATTCATAGAGGAATTCCAGGAGGAATTCCTGAAGGAATTGCGGTAGTAATTTCTGAAGGAATTCCTATGGGAGTTCCTGGATCAATTCCTGGAGGACTTTCTGAAGGGATTCTTGGGGTAATACTTAAGTAACCTCTTGAGGAATTCCTGGAGGCATCCTTAGAGGAATTTCTAGAGAATTACTTGGAAGAATCCCTGGGGGAATTCTTGCAAAAAAAAAACCTGGAGGAAATCCTGAATTAATTTCTGGGAGAACCTCAGGAGGAATTCCTGGACAAATCTCTATAGGAAATCTTGGGGAAAATCCGTGGAACTATTCATGGAAGAACTGCAGGAGGAATCCCTAAATGAATATCTTGAGAATCCCTGAATGAATTCCTGCAAGAATCTCTAGAGGAATTCTGGAAGGAATCCATGGAGATATTTCTGAAGGAATTCCTGGAGAAATTTTTAGAGGAATTCAGAAAGGAATTTCTGGTGGAGTTCCAAGAGGATTTTCTGGAGGAATTACTGCAGGAATCATCGTTGGAATTCCTGGAGGGATCCATGAAATAAATCCTGGAGGAATGTGCAGAGGAAACCCTAGAGAAGAAATTCCTGGAAGAATTTTCGGAGGAATTCATGGAAGAATTCCTGGATCCAAACTTGAATAAATTCCTGGAGTAATTCCTGAGGAAATACCTGGGGTAATAACTGGAGAAATTCTTGGTAGAACTCTTGCAGAAGTCTCTGGAGAAATGCCTGAATGAAATCCTAGAGGCATGCCAGGAGGAATACCTGGAATAATTCTTGAAAAAAATCCGGGAGGAATTTCCGAAGGAGTTCCCAGAGGAATCTCAAGATTTATTCGTGATGAATTACAAAATTCGATTTCTGAGGGAATTCCAGGTGGATTTTCTGAAGAATTCTCAGGGGAAATACTGAAGAAACCGCTGAAACTCCTGAGGAAATCCTGAAATCCTTGATTAATTCCTGCGGGAGTTTCTGAAGGAATCCCAATAAGAGTTCTTCTAGAAATGTTTAAAATAATCTCGGAATTCGTTTTTGTAAGAATAACAGAAGAAATTTCCGGTGAAGCCCTGGAGGAACTCTTGAAGTAATTTCTGAAGAAACCCGATGAGGAATCCCGGAAGCAAGCCCCATTAGGAACTCTTTATGGAATCTCAGGAGAGCTTTCTTAGCGAATACCTGGAAGAATTTTTGTAGGAATATTCCTGGATAAAAAAAATCAAGAAATCAATGTATGCAGTATTTGTTGAAGGAATACTAGGATCCCTAGTGGAGTGGACCTGGTGGGATGGTTAGAACACTCCCGACAAACTCGCAAAATGTGAGTTCTTCCTTCGGAAGGGCAGTAAAGCGTGGATCCCGAGATGAACTAGCCTAGGGCTTTAGTTTTTTTTATGTGTATTAACGAGATTTTTAAATCTCGTTAATACACATAAAAAAAAACTAGGATCCCTAAAGGTTTTTTGTACAAATTTTTCAAGCAATTCTTGGAGTGTTTTTTAAGAATCTCTAAGTAAAATTTTCTAAAAGAATTTCTGGAATACATTCCTGCAGGAATACTTCGAATCATTCCAGATGTAATTATTGGAGCAATCTCTAGTGGAATTTTGGAAGGCATATATGGAGATATCCCTGTAGAAATCTCTGAATACCTGCAGAAATACCTTAAAGGATCTCTGGAGAAATTCCTGAAGGAAACTTCGAAAAAAGCACTGGAACAATTACTGGAGGAACCCCTAAAGATATCCCAGGACAAATCCCCGAAAAAATGTCTAGTGGAATCCCTAGATGAAGTCTTGATTATTTCTGGAAGAAGCTAAGATGGAATCACTGAATTAAGCTATGGAAATAAAAACTTGGAGGAATTGTTCGTACTCATATAGTTTACAAAACTATGAACAAATCTGAAACAGTCATTTTGATTACTCAAAACTACAATACTGATTTGCATATTCACATATCGGGCGCCCATCCCGCTTAAAATTCATCTCAAGTCAGGCCCCCCCTGGGCCCCCTCCAGGAAAAAATCCTAGTTACGCCAATGGAACATGCTCTCCGACTACGATCTCCATCGTTTGGACTGCTTTACAGTTGCTGACCAGAAGCACCTCCGTTTTGTGATGGGCAATCTGTAGCTTGACCCCAGTCATCCATCTTTCAACAGTGGACATTGATTCCGTCGCCAGCATTTCAACTTCTTCAAGAGTCTCTCCCATTACCGTCAACACGACGTCGTCTGCGAAGCCCACAATGACGACTCCTTTGGGAAGTTTTAACGACAGTACGCCGTTGTACATGGCATTCCAGAGCGTTGGGCCTAGTATGGACCCTTGTGGAACACCTGCCGTTACTTGTATAGACCTCTGCCCTTCGTTGGTCTCATACACTAGTACCCTGTTCTGGAAGTAGCTCCGTAAAATCTGGCACAGATAATCGGGAACCCGCATACTGTGTAGCGCTACGGCGATAGCCTCCCAGCTGGCACTGTTAAACGCATTTTTGACGTCTATCGTTACCACAGCGCAGAATCGATAATCTCTCCGTTTTTTCTTGGACGCCTTCTGGGCATTCTCGATGACTACCCGAATCGCATCCACCGTCGATTTTCCCTTACGGAATCCGAATTGCATCGCTGACAGTCCCCTCTCACTTTCGGCGTATTCTGTCAACCTGTTAAGGATGACCTTGTCTAACAGTTTTCCTAGGGTATCCAGCAGGCAGATCGGTCTATACGATCCTGGGTCCCCCGGCGGCTTTCCTGGTTTCGGTAGAAGCACCAACTTTTGAACCTTCCAACCGTCTGGGAAGCAGCCTTCATCCAGGCATTTTTGGAGCACTATCCTGATCATGTCCGGAAACGTCAATATCGCCGTTCTAACTGCTACGTTCGGGATCCCATCCGGACCGGGAGCTTTCCCGATCTTGAGCCCCTTCGCAATTACCAGCAACTCTGCATTGGATATACGAGCACCTTCGTTGGGTTCTTCTGCATTCTCTGCGTACGGTGTGGGCGGCCAAAACGTTGGGCCATGGTGCGGAAAAAGACCTTCCACGATCCTCCTTAGTTTGTCCGGGCACATTTCCACGGGTACTGCTGGACCTTTGAGCTTCGATACCACGATTCGGTACGCGTTGCCCCAGGGATTGGCGTCGGCTTCTCGACACAGGTATCAGGTATCAGTAGGTCGGCTCTAGAGGCACGTTCTCCTCCATTCGGGAAATTTGTGCCATCGCCATGAACACGAGCCTATTCATCATTTACCTGACGGAGAAGGGAAGGAAAAAGGATAGGACATGGGAAAGGACAGGTAAGGGAATAGGATCGTCATACTCGCAAAAGCGTACCACAATGGGTTCACATAGCGTCCTGAAAAGGACACTGTAATATCGCATAAGCGTGCCACAATGGGTTCGAACAGCGCCCTGAAAAGGGCACTGTGATAATGCATAAAGCGTAAAGAGAGCCTATAGCTCTTTACCACAGCGGGTCAAGAACAACAGAACGTCCTGAAGATTCAGGTTTCTGAAGTCAGTTTCACTTAATAAGTGTTTCCCGAGTACTCGGAAACGCAATTGAGCAAAAACTGGACAGTTACATATTAAATGATACGAAGTTCCATAATCGGATTCACAGCTATCACATGCAAATGAATCAGCTTGCTGAATATTCGCCATGTGATAACTGAGTCGGCAGTGGCCAGTCAATGCTTTGACAAGCATGCTGCAATTCTGCTTTGACAGATTTGTTAGATACTTTGCCACCCCTAGAGATGGCTCAGTACAATACAATTTTGTTTGACGACATGAATCCTAACTATTCCAGTATTGTTTGTGCTGAGTGGCAGCCCAGGTGTCAATCCGAAGCTTCACCCAACACTTCGATACCGGAATAGCTGGCTCAGGGCCAATGAAGTCATGTGATGCTCCAGTGCGAGCTAACTCATCAGCCAATTCATTTCCAGCGATGGAAGAATGGCCAGGTACCCATACAAGGTGAACAGCGTTTGCTGAATTCAGCTCCTCGATTTGAGTTCGACAAGCGATAACTATCTTCGACCTGGAGTTGGCCGAAGCAAGTGCTTTAATAGCAGCCTGGCTATCTGAACAGAAGTATATTACTTTGCCCATTACGTGCTGCTGAAGTGCTGATTGCACTCCGCACAAAAGAGCAAAGATTTCGGCCTGAAAAACGGTGCAGTGTCTGCCAAGTGAATAAGACTGATACAGCCTTAGCTCACGAGAATAAACACCAGCACCTGCTCGACCTTCGAGAAGGGAGCCATCAGTGTAACATACGATGCTGTCTGAAATACTTCTCTCCAGATAACCAGATGTCCACTCTTCCCGGGAAGGGAATTTCGTGGAAAATGTCCTATATGGAAAATTACAAGCAATTGTAAGATCACTTGGAGCAAGGACAACTTTGTCCCAATTCACCAAAAGTGGAAACAACGAGGTGTGTGTTGAACTGCGGTTCACAGGAGTTTCCTCTAGTAAACCGAGTACCCATAGGCGGTAAGTGCAAGAAAGTGCTTCTTGTTTGAGATGAATGTGTAGTGGGGCAACGTCAAAGAGAACTTCGAGCGCTGCCGTGGGAGTTGAAGAGAACGCTCCAGACATCGCCATTAAGCACATCCTTTGGAGATGGCCTAACTTTGATTGGACCGTTCTCACTTCGCCCTTTTGCCACCACACAAGACATCCATAGGCCAATATTGGCCGAACAACAGTTGTGTAGACCTATTTGATATACTTGGGTTTTAGACCCCAAGTTGTACCAAAGGTTCGCCGGCATTGCCCGAAGGCCATACAAGCTTTCTTGATTTTGAACTCAATGTGAGGTGTCCAGGAAAGCTTGGAATCAAGAATGACTCCAACGTACTTTACCTGTTCAGTCACATTGATTTCAGAATCAAAGAGACGTAAAGTTCGCACACCATTACGGTTTCGCTTTTCCGTGAAAAGAACAATAGATGTTTTACTCGGATTTACCGAAAGGCCATATTGGCGACACCAACCCTCAACTACCTGAAGAGCGTTTTGCATCAGGTCGAAAAGGGTGCTGATGCACATACCGACTAACAATGTTAGGTAGTCGTCGGCAAAACCATAAGTAGGAAAACCGCTATTATTGAGTTGCCTCAATAGCGTATCTGCTACGAGATTCCATAAAAGTGGTGATAAGACTCCCCCTTGGGGGCATCCACAAACACTCAATTTCCTAATCGCCGCTTGACACAATGTCGAGAAGAGATGTCGGTTTTTGAGCATTTGGTGAATCCAATTGGAAATCATTGGAGATATACCATGACCCCGTGCGGCTTCCAATATGGCATCGAAAGGCACGTTGTCAAAGGCACCCTCGATATCTAAGAAAACACCCAAGCAGGATTGCTTTTGAGAGAATGCCTTCTCGATATCGTAAACAACTTTGTGTAAAAGAGTCACAGTCGACTTTCCAGATTGGTAAGCATGTTGGTTCACATGAAGAGGCACATTGGCCAGATGAACATCACGGATGTGATGATCGACTATGCGTTCTAAGCATTTCAGAAGAAAAGAGGTCAAACTGATAGGTCTGAAGCTCTTTGCTTCTTCATACGACGCGCGACCCACTTTCGGAATAAACTTAACAGTAATATCCCGCCAGGATTTGGGAATATACCCTGTAGCAAAACTGCAAACAAGTAGTTGTTTCAAAACATGTTTGAAATGATCAAATCCCTTCTGAAGCAAAATAGGATAAATCCCATCTGCCCCAGGAGATTTGAAAGGTGCAAAGCTATTCAGTGCCCATTCAATCGATTCTAAAGTTACGATACTCCGAGCCGAAGCTAAAGAATCATAACTACAAGAAAAGACATCAGGTTCATCCGAAGATGTAATATCCACACATCCGGGGAAGTGTGTACTGAATAAACATTCTAAAACTTCCTCATCAGAGGAAGTGAAGTCACCATTTGGCAAACGAAGTTCGTTCACTTGAAAATCCTTAGATTTTGCAAGGATTTTGTTCAATCGACTGGCTTCACTCAGACTGGAAACATTTGTACAAAGGTTTTTCCAGCCGGATCGTTCAGCAGACCGAAGAGCTTTCTGGTAGGCCTTGCGAGCCGACCTGAAAGCCTCCGATCCAGCCGAACGTCGTCTGTTCCAACTCTTTCTACATTGTTTCCTGAGCTTCGCCAGATCGGAGTTCCACCAAGGGGTTCCTCTTGTGGTCTTCACAGACCGCAGAGGGCAGGCTTCTTCAAAAGCTTCCATGATGAAGGCCGTTGTAGTATCAACGGCATCATCTAAATCACTTGGAGTGTCAATTGATGGTGAGTATCCATGAAATTTGGCTGCAACCAAATCGGTAAAGAGATCCCAGTTGGTTGACCGGGGATTCCTGAAACGCAAAGTTTGCGAAGTAACATTCACATGTTCAAACAAGATGTAACGATGGTCAGATAAAGATTCTTCATCTGACACATGCCAATTGGTCAGCTCATGACTAATTCTGCTAGAGCAAAGCGTTATGTCTAACACTTCCTCTCTACCAGATACCATGAAGGTTGGGCGGTTGCCTATGTTAAGTAATCCAAGATCTGTACTACTTAAGTATTCCATCAAACTGGAGCCTCTCAAATTGATGTCTGAGCTGCCCCAGATTATATGGTGAGCATTAGCATCACTACCAACAATTAGCGGAAGGCCTTTTGAAGTGCAGTATGCAATGACTTGCTTGAAAGCATCCGTAGGGGATGGTTCATCATGCGGTAAATAAACCGAACAATAAACGTATTTCCTGTTGAGGTTTCCAACAGATACATCTATTGTGATAGCACATACATCTCTGGTAGTTAGTTCAGAGATGAGTGTAGCAACGATTGCGTTGTTGACAAGCACACATGCTCGAGGCATGACACGTGAGTTTGCCATTTCATTTTTACTGAAAGTAGCAAACACCGGATTCACAAGGTTTCCTAAATAGAAATTCCCCTTACGAAAGTAAGGTTCTTGGACTAACGCCACTTGGGCTGTACCATTTTGCATAAGTCTACAAAGATTGATCGTTGCTGTTCTTTTGTGCTGAAGATTGATCTGAGCTATCCTAACCGTAGCCACTACCCAAACTAGGCAAGATTAAACTCTTAACAATCACAGCACAAAAAAGAACAGCAACAATAAAGCCAGATCGGTATCGATTTGAGTGCGCCAAAGGCGAGGATTCACAGAATACACTGTGTAAAACGCATAATGCGAAACCATATGGGTGAAAATCTAAACTAATAAATAACATCTTCATAATCCCGCCCTTATTCAGCCTCAAGTATGAGATTGAAGAAGGGCAGCTGATTGTCTCGGAGAAACACAAGGTCCACCGCGCTATTGCTCCGGTTAGCACAGTAAGGGCAAATACTGTGGAGGGTGCCCTGGTACTCCACAGGCTCCGTTTGCGATTAGGTTTTTATAAGACCCCCCTAACCATTCATTCCTGATTAGTGGATTCCTACCACTGGAACAGGCGGTCCGTAGTGCTATTCTTAGCCAGTTGAACTAACCGCTACCGACACTACACAGCTATCTAGGCTGATCGGGAAAAGAAGTTAATATTGGTGATCAACTTCATACGGGCCCGAAAAGCCATTAAAGCTAGATGAAGTCTTGATTATTTCTGGAAGAAGCCAAGATGGAATCACTGAATTAAGCTATGGAAATAAAAACTTGGAGGAATTGTTCGTACTCATATAGTTTACAAAACTATGAACAAATCTGAAACAGTCATTTTGATTACTCAAAACTACAATACTGATTTGCATATTCACATATCGGGCGCCCATCCCGCTTAAAATTCATCTCAAGTCAGGCCCCCCCTGGGCCCCCTCCAGGAAAAAATCCTAGTTACGCCAATGAATTTCAGTGAAATTTTTTTCAGAAATTTCTGTAGATTTCTGTAGTTTCTACAGGGATTCCTTCAAAAATATATCCAATGAATTATTCGGAATTCCTGGGATTTTGTCAGGAATTTCAGCATGGGATTCCATTAAAAGTTCTTCCATGATTTTTTTTCCAAAATTCCTTTAAATTCATGGAGAGACTCCTCCTCCTCAGAAATTTCTACAAGGTTTTTGAAATGTTCGTGCAATTCCTGGAATATCTACTAGGATTCAGAGATTGATTCAGAAACAGCTTCAAAAACTTCTGCAGGGATTTTTTTTCAGAAGTTCTTCAGAGAATTAAAAATTACTGGAAGGATTTATACAAGTATACCTGAAGGGATTTATGAAGCAATCCCTGGTGGCTTCCATAAAAAAAAATCTGGGTGAAAGCTTTGGAGATTCCGAGAAAAATTCTTGCAAGTCTCTTGAAGAAAAAAATCAGAAGAAATTTCTGAAATTATCTCTGGAGGAATTTCTGGATGAATGCCTTGGGGAATGCCTGGTGGTATTCCTTAAGATATATCCTTAACTTCTAGAAAAAAAAAAAAAACATGATAAACTTCTAAAGTAACTCTGGAAGTAATCCCATTTAAAAATAGCTTGAGGGTCTCCTGAAGAAATCCGTAGAAAAAAATGATTAATTTCCGGAGGAATTAGTTCCAATGAAAAATAGATTGCGAGATTTTTGGAGAAACCCGTATGGAAATTGCAGAAGAAATCTTTTGAAAAATGTCTGCAAAAACCTTTTCTGACATTATTGCAGAAAAAGGAACTGGTAGAATTCTTGATACATGAGAGATCCCTAGAGCATTATATGAAGGAATCTTTTGTAGAGCACTTGGAGACATCGTTGGAAGAACTCTTAATTAAATTCTTATGCAATTTCTAAAGGGATCAGTACACAAAAAAACTGCATGAAATCCTACATAAACATGAAAATCCACTTAAGAAATTCCTAAAAAAAAAGGATTTTCGTAAAGATCTTCGAAAGAATACCTGGAAGGACTGCAAGCCCCTTCTCATTGAAGAATTTCTTGAAAATTCTTGAATAAATCCAAGAAATACATTCTTAAGTAGATTCTGCAGAAATGACTGAGAGAACCATTAGAGTAATTCCTGAAGCATCACCGGAATAAGTTCTGAAAGAATGCTAGAAAAAAAGTTTGAATAAATCCTAAGCATTTCCTGGAGGAATACCTGGAATAACTTCAGAAGAAACCTCTGGAAGAACTTCCAGAAGAATCTCTTGAGAATTTTCTAGAATAATTTCTAAATGAATGCCTAAGAGACTGCCTGAATTTAGGAATAATACCTGAAGAACCTTTGGAAAAAATTCAACAATAATTTATGGAGAGTTCATGAACAAATTTCTGAATTTATATAGGAAAACAATACAGAATGGGGAAAAAGGGAAAACATCCGTGTAAAATGTTTTACAGTACATTTCTTCTTTTTTTTCATTTAAGATAGTTTCAGAATATTAACAGTGATGGAAGGTACAATCATGCGCTTTATAAATTCAACAAAGTGGTTTCGGCATGTCCTCCACGCCTTCGATCGCTTAGGGGCCGTCCATAAATGACATAGCCTTTTTGCCTTTCTCGTACACCGAAGTGTACTATATGTTGACTCAAAAAACGACTTATTGAGATGATGTCTGTATGTGTGTATGTATGTGTGTATGTATGTATGTCTGTGCGCAAAATAAGTTCACTTATTTTTAAAACACTTTCCATTGGCCGATTTTTCGGATTATAGCTCGAATTGAACCAGAATTTTACCGCATTGTTTGCTATTAAAAATGGTTCGGATCGGTCGAGGCGTTCCGGAGTTATGGCCATTTCAGTGATCCGGACCAGCACCGATGGAACTGCCCTTTTATAAAACTGAACCAAGCCCCATCATGCGACACATCAAACTGCGGCGATTTTTGTAACTTTTTGTATGGTTGACAAATTTTATTCGAAAATGAACACTGGAGACCAGAAATTTCACGGTGTCGGCAAGATGGCAGCCTTTTACTCAAGATGACGGCTCCAAATTCAAGATGACGGCTGTTCAATAGAGCTCTAGCTCTAAAACCATGCAATATGGGAATATTTGGTATGAGGAAGATGTCCGGAGTCCAAAAATGGCAACCAGAATATCCAAGATAGCGGTTTAAATTCTAAGATGGCGGCTCCAAATTGGCTAAAATATAAACGACTCATAAAAAAGTGATCATTTTCCATAACAAAATCAGAAATTGCCAATAAAGAAGTAAGGGTGGGAGCAATAATAAACTACAAAATTTTCATAAACAAATCAGAAAGTGCATAAATAAATTAAAATTTCCCATAAATAATCGATTTTCGAGCAATAAAAAATGTTGGAATTTCCACGAATAATTCAATAATTGCAATAAATGACTACATTTTTTCCACCAAAAAAGTTTAAAGTTACCATAAATGAATCTGATTTTTTCCATAAATAATTTAAAAATTCCCAATTGGAAAACATCAAAAGAGCATTTGAAAATTTTTCAATATATACGAAACCACGAGCAATAAACTAGAATGTAATTCTAGCTGAAAATACCAACCGAGCCATGCGGCGAAGCCGCACAGAGGATTGAGGAACTTAGGTGGCAGAAGGCCGCGCATGGTTTTAGAGCCTAAAATTCCATTAAACAGAAGCCATTTTGAATTTGGAGCCGCCATCTTGGATTTAAGACAGCCATTTTGGATATTCTGGTTGTCATTTTTAGAGTCCAGACTTCTTCCCCATATCAAACATACCCATATTGCATGGCTTCAGGTCCTAAAACTGCATTAAATAGTCGCCATTTTGAATTTACAGACGTCATCTTGGATATTTTGGTCGCCATATTTCAATCGTCAGTTTTGTACTCCTGACATCTTACCACTTCAAAATATAACCATATTGCTTGGTTTCAGATCCTGATACTCCATTAAACAGCAGCCATCTTGAATATTGAACTGCCATCTTGGATTTCAGACCGCTACTTTGGATATTCTGGTTGCCATTTTTGGAGTCCAGACTTCTTCCCTATATCAAATATACCCACAATGCATGGTTGCAGGTCCTAAAACTCCATTGAACAGTCGCCATCTTGAATTTGGAGGGCAGACAATTAAACGCTCCATAATAAATTAAAACGTTTCCATGAATAATTCGAAAATTGCCAATCAATAAATAGGGGTGGAAGTAATAACAAACTATAAAAGTTCCATAAACAAACCAAAAAGTGCATAAGTAAATCAAAATTTCCCATAAATAATTGATTTTCGAGCCATAAAAAATGCCATAATTTCCACAAATTAATCAACAATTGCAATAAAATACTATATTTTTTCCGACAAAAAAAATCGGACTGAATAGATCATAGAACTATGATGGAAAGACTGAAACTGTGTGTGCAATTTAGCAGACAATTGCTTGCTGTCCGAACTCGCTAATGCTCGTCGGACTTTAAAAAGGGATAACATCTCTGTTTTCATGGGTACATCTGGTGTTGGGAAGAATTGTGGAGTCCAAAAATGAGAGGTTTAGGCTCTAAAACCGTACAATATGGGTATATTTGGGGTATATGGAGAAGACAACCGGAGTTCAAAAATAGCGATAAGAATGTCCAAGATGGCGTCTCAAATTCAAATTGGCGGCTGTTTGTTGGGTTTGTGAGTTTTGGGCTCTAAAACCATTCAAAATTGGTGTATCTGGAATGGGGTAGAAGTCTGGAGTCCAAGAATGGCGACCAGAATTTCCATGCTGAAAGACTCAAATCTAAAATGGCGGCTTTAAATTCAAGATTACGGCTGTTTTTCAAGAGATTAAGGTTCAAAATCAAAAGCCGATATGATCTCTGATGCCACGAAATGGATTTTTGTTAAATGTATGAAAGTGCGATATTGATCAACAGGTCGCTTGAGTTGTGTTGAAATGTGTTCTGGATGGCACGAGAAAGGCGCCACCACCGCTAGGTGGATTAATTAATTAATGGCTAATTTTCAACACACCCTCCCTCCTCGTAGCCTATTTTCCCATACCTAATATATGGTTCGTAGCAATTTAAGGGACTCCCCCCTCCCCCCTGAAATGCTGCGTCATTTATGGACGACCCCTTATGAAAATGGTCGACTCTGTTCGATAGCTATTCCACAAAAATTGCGTCCCAGGCTCTGTTTAAGCTATCATTCAAACGGTCGATCGTACTACACACTTAAAACAGAATGCCGAGATCGGCTGTGCGAATCTCGGTTAAAGTTGATTTGCTGAAATTTCGGCTAAACGCTTGACGTTTAATGTTTGATTATAGCGGCACCCATGGGTGCTGCTATGAATAAACTGGACTTTTTGCTGATATTTCAGTTAAATTGCGATTGCCGAGCGCTCGGCTGTGAGAATGAAAATTAGCCGAGCTCAACTGAGTGTGTATGCGGTGTCACGCAGGCCAAGTACTCAAGAATGGACTATGTACACGAAATAGTCCATCGACATCTTCTTAGCTCCACGAGATGAAGCCCATTCATGCTGATATGTCCAGTCGTTATTTGTCATGTTCCATATTATGTTGGAGCAAATCAATGAATTTCAAGAGTATCTCTGCTTGGTGTTCATTGATAACGAAAAAGTTTTCGACTGTCTCACTCACGAGCACATGTGAGGAGCTCTCAGGCGCAAGGGTGTCCCTTGAGATAATCATCGGTCCAATTGAAGCACAGAACGAGATAGTTTCGTACAAAGTACTGCACAACGGTGTCTTGTCAAATCCCATCTGGGTCGTTGCTGGAGTGAGGCAAAGATGTATTCTAAAAAAGTTACAGCAAGTTGTAATTGTTGCAATAATTCCGTGTTCGCCCTTTATCACCGCTAATGTTCCTCATTGTAATCGACGAGATCCTGGTAAGTGTGATTGATCGTGAAGCATCTAAATGACTTTGAACTGGCTGATGACGTTGCTCTTCTAGCTTAACGGCGCTCTAATATGCAGAGTAAGCTCGATGATCTTGTCAATCGCTCCTCGGTGGCAGGTCTAACTATTAAGGTCAACAAGACCAAATCGTTGGATGTGAACACGGTCAGCCTTTCCTGCTTTACGGTAGCTGGGCAAGCAGGGGAGAATGTTGAATGTTTCCAATATCTTGGTAGCCAAATGGTGGTCGATGATGGCACCTAGATCAACATAGGTGCACGGATCAAGAAGGCGAGGGTTGCTTTTGTGAGTTTAAGAAATGTATGGAAAAACAATCAGATTAGTCGACGCACCAAAATCCGAATTTTTCACTCGAACGTAAAATCTGTGCTGTACAGCAGTGAAACTTGGTGTGTATCAGTGGAGAATACGCAACGGCTGCAGGTCTTCATCAATAGATGACTATTGTATATAATTCGTGTATGGTGGTTTCACAACTGGATTTACAACGCGGAGCTCCATTGTTTGATGTCATCAAAAACCAATAACGACAAAAACTCGGGAGCGAAAGTATAGGTGGGTCGACCATACTCTACGCAGAGGCGGAAATGAAATCTGCGAGCAAGCATTAGATTGAAAACCAGTAGAATATTACCACAGAAGCAAGCCCAGAGATTCATGGCAGCGTGACGGCCATTTTTGGGTTCATTATTAAATCCTACACGACCGCAGATTCGCTCGATCAGAACATTTGTATAACTGTGTGTTATTCACCTCTTCTCGGTCACCGAGAGCGACTTGATCCGTACGGCTCCCTTCGGCAAATTTCCTCCACTTTCCTAACAAGACAGCACACAGTCAAGAGCCAAGATTAACTCGGCTTGGAAATATAATTAGCCAAAGTGTTGTTGACGTTGTTGTTTCCGGCAGCAGCCATGGGCTCTCTCTGTCTCTGTGTCTCTGGATATCTGTGCCATGGGATCACTGTCGTCAAGTGGCACAAAGTTTGCCCTAAGAGGAGGAAAGCCGATGAAGCCGAACGAACAGCCATAACCTACCTTCTCATCTTGCCACTAATCGTATCGTCGTGGCTTCGATTGAAGGCAAAGTTGGTCCGACCGAACAAACACAAGCAGAAATTGTCTCAAAAGCCACTCAATTCGGAACGATATTACAAAGTTTGTCCAACTATTGCTCCTCCTGGTTCCGGCCGGCTCGTCTGCCTGATTATCTTCTCCGGGGCGTATGCCACCAATCCCGATTCGGAAACACACAGCTCACACTGGGATCCGAAGGAAGGACGAGAACTGAGTTCGATGATGTGTGAAATTTGCTTGCGTTCAGTTTGTTCCGCCATCGAGCTCCGGGCTCGTTATGGCAGGCTTAGCACGAATTTTTGCTCAGGGGTAAGATAATTTGATGGGAACTTGGTGAATTTCCCAGACACCCGCGCTGGCTGCTGTGCTGCTGGTACCGGCGCCGGCCGCAACCGTCGTCTGTCTTTGTGCTAAATCAAACAATATTGTTTGTAAGCCGGGAAGCGAAATTGAATCATCGTTTCGTTTGTGTGATGTTGGCAGTTTGTTTGAGTTGGCAAATTACTTGAAATAACAAATCGTGGTGATTTGGGGGAGCGATTGTGGAAGATGGTTGGATCAAAGCTCGGCCACGTGGATAATGATCGCATGGTTGGAGAGTTTTATTTCTTTGAAACAAGACCATATGGCTCAGTCGGTAACAACGCGAGAATTCTGCATAGTCTTGTGAATCATAACCATCTTAACATCAAATGCTTATCCTTTGACAGTCACGTGTATATCGACTACCATTTGTCATATCGCACCAATAGCTTATTACACTTAATCGAATAAATTAAAATAAAAAAAAAAAACAAGCACAGTTTAAATTCTTATGCCTATTTGAACCACCACGGATTAATCGTTAAACCACAACGCAAACACTCAAACAGCAAAAACACCCATCAACCATCCACTTCCAAATTGATTGATGAACCGTGAGAGGAACCACTTCTCATTCGTTCGTTCATCCATAACGGTTGTTGGTAGTTAGATTGCTGGTTGGTAGCGGTTCCACCTTGCTAATATCTCCTACCGTCTAACTGAAACCAGCTGCCTTACCTCGTATTAGGGGAACAGAGCCCAAAATGCCAAGATGGGGTAAAATGGCCCAACTCATAAAATCATTCCTGAATGGGACTTGATCATTGATATAGGTGAACGGTGTCAAGATATGATTGCATTGACCATTCTTCTAGATGCTAGGTCGCCAAACCCACGGAAAATCTTTTGATTTCCCAATGAAAATTGGCAACTTCCGGTTTTCCGTGCTTGCAATTAAGGTTTTCTGGTGATTTTATTACCAGCCAAGTGTTTCCAACGAGATTGAAGCACGCATGGAGTCGCATGGTTGTTGATGTCTACGCTTTCCATGTTAGGGGTCATTCAAATATTACGATCATCGTTTTGCGGGGAGGGGGGTAACACTCCATGTATTGAGTAAACGAAAAAACGTGACAAAAAGGTGAAAGTGAGTCGAAAATGCCAGAAAACTGAAGGACGTAATTTTTGAATGTTTTCATGAAGTGGCATCTTACCCCATGGCAGATGGCCTTTTTGCACCACTTCCGTTGTACGAATCAGTTTTTGAAATCGCTAAAAATCAATGAAAATGCAATAATTTAGTGAATATTTTTGCTGAAGCATCGAGCAAATATTGTCTAGTTGCTGTTACCACTTTGAAAGCCTAACAAATGAGGCTATATACCATTGAAAACGATGAAAGTTTGAAAAATGGCATATTGCCCCACTTTCCCCTACAACAATGCGAAACAAAACAACTACCAACCAGCAGCGGAGCTCGTCCGCCGGCCGGCCACCCAGTCACCCCACCGGGCGATCAATGAGGTGAACACTAAAGCCTCATCGGCGGAAGGATAAAGACCCGCTAATGAGACGTGAAAACAGGCAAAAACCAATCACCACACCACCGGCGTCGTCGTCGTCGACCGCAAGAGTTTCCTGGTACTTGTGGTGCCACGGCACGGCAATAACTCATCAACATCAAGAGGATATTGGGGGGATTTCCCAATGATGGTTGGCAATCATGGGCTAGGGAAGCAGAGCGTGGTGCATGCATTGAAGCAAGGGTTCCGTTCCAATGTTTTAGCAGGGAAACAAAGGATTGAAGTGCAGTTCGTAGAATTTCTAACTTCATTATTTCTGTAATAAAGCGACTATGAATGTAAGCAACAA